>NC_039280.1:4025308-4122808 GCF_003368295.1 Carassius auratus
ACCAAAATCCGTTCGCAATTTAAGTTCCTCAATGTTTTTTCAACATGTAGACAAAGTTTGGTGAGTATAGTGAACATTTCCTCTGAGGAGAATGCATTAAATCAGAGCTCAATTTATATTCAAATCAAAATAGCCGACTTCCTGTTGGTCGTAGCTGATGACTGTGAATTAGAAAGTTGTCCGTCTTGATAAGAACAATTTATGTACCAAGTTTGGTGTCTGTAGCTAAAACTAACCCCCCCACTTTGACAAAAGGTGGCGCTATAGCGTGCCTCCTTCACGCCCTTTTAAAAGCTTTTTCCCATTGTCTAGCTATCACTAATACTGATATGTGTTTTTAGTTTCATGTAAATCTGAGGTTGGTGTCTGCCTCAAACTCATCATAACAACATTCAAGTTTGACACGTTGCCATGGCAACGCCATATCAGATATCAATATCCCCACAACAGATTTACATCGGCCGTGTTTGTCATTATTCTGATGAAGTTTTAAGTAAATCGAGTAAAAATAAGATGCTGAATTTCAAAAGCATTTTGGAAAATGACTCACTTCCTGCTGCCAGTTGGTGGCGCTTATAACGTTGACTCTTAATAGTCACATATATATGATCGGTATCATACAACGAACAAAACCAATGAAGTTTGATAAAATTCAGGAAATGTATGTGGATGTTATTAGACATTTCCTGTTTCTCATTTCTCGCCATAATTTCCACGCCTCGCTACGGGCAAAACCGTTCAAGATATCAAAAATCCCCTCGCAATTTTTCATCCCCAATGTCTTGAGATCATGTTCACCGAGTTTCGTGGCGAACGGGTTGAAAACCTCAGAGGAGTATTTCAAATTCCAGAGCATGCTTTTTTTTAAACAGCCCTGAATAGCTGACTTCCTGTTGGGCGGAGCCTATGACATAAAGTGTGAAAGTTGTTCGGCTCAATGAGATCTATAAGTGTACGAGTTTCATATAAATACATGCAAGTCTGTGTGAGCTATGGTTCAAGATTTCTGAAGGTGTTCCAGGGGCGCTGTAGAGTCCTGTGCCACGCCCGGGTCCCCAGCCTCTGCGGCGTCCTGATGGCCGCAGATTCCAATGTGTGTGCCAATTTTCAAGAGTTTTTGAGCATGTTAAGGCCCTAAAAAACCCCCGGAAGGTTAAATAAAAAATAAAAAAAATAATAAGAATAATCCTTAGGAAGAACAATAGGGCTCATCGCCCCTTCGGGCTTGAGCCCTAAATATAGCTGCAAGCAGCCGATGGCGGGCTCAAGCCGGTCAGTGGCAACGCCAGCCCGGTGGCATCGGGAAAACTGTGCCCAGCGGGCATAAGCATTTACAGTAACCCTCTGGCAATCAAGTTTTAAGGATACGGCAGTTAAAGGGTTAATCCGACCCATCTAGACTTTGAAATCACATACACAGAAACAATATATATAACTTTAGTAACACTTTATTGTAATATATATATATAAATGTATAAGGTGTGCATTGTAGCTGACACCTAAATTAACACATTAAAAATTGTTTTATGACTGCAAGTCTTTCTCCTCAAATGCTATTGAGCTTCAAATTTGCTTTTGAGTCCATGTGAAAAGTAGCATTATTTACATATGACTTACAGTTTGTTTTAATAAACATCAAACATTCAATTTAATTGTGCATTATAGCTGTCACGTAGATGAACAATTACAGTTGTTTTTATGACTGTAAGTAATTCTCTTCAAATGGTACTGATGTTAGAAAAGTGTATAACAATATCACATGTAACTTTAGAGACGGTCCCTAAATTTGAGACTCTCAAATGTCCAATGTCAAGCCAAATTTATGCCTGTTTTTGTTTTGTTTTTACTTTATTTTTCTTTTCTCTGTGCTGGATTGCTGATGTCTTTTACCCGGGCATAGATGTCCATCCATCAATTACGAACATTCATCCGCAAATGTCCGAGCGGTCGCGAGCGCGGATGGGAGAATGGCGCATGTTTTATTTTTTTTGAGCTACTGGGATGGTGCCCCCTTTGGGAGTTGGTGCCCTACGAAGACTGCGTATTCTGCATATAGGGAGCGGCGGTACTATCTGGAAGATATATTCTTCAAACCGTCGTACAAGAGGAGGTGATGCTAGTACTTCAAGAATTTCTCAAAACCTATCTGTTCATAAAGCCTATATATAAGTCTTAATATAGTATTCCACAATATGTTGTGCTATTCTAATATTATTGCGTTTTTTTATTGACATTGTTATTTACTGTTATTTTTTGTTTTAATATTGTTACTGTTGTTACTTGTTGTACGGTGACCTTGAGTGGTTTGAAAGGCGCCTTAAATAAAATGCATTATTATTATTATTATTATTATTATTATTATTATTAGCTGTACACTTGATAAAAAAAATTAATATAAACTTATGCAATTGTATATATATATATATATATATATATATATATATATATATATATATAGTGTACAGTTTTCTTTTATTGCATCTTGAAATAAATGTTTCTGAGTTCTGTGTTTGTTTATTTTTTTATTATTACTTTTTTAGGAAGATTACAGCCTTTAATCTCCTCAAAATAAATGTGCATATAACCATGAACAATTTAATTATAGCTGTATTTATAAAATGCTTACTAATGACTATTAATTTTGGGAGAAGGCTATATAAAGCAGCAACAGTTGATGTTGAGGCCTAAGATATTTCTTAAGCTGTAATGATGAAACAACAACAACAACAACAACACAAAATGGCTTATTTTTTTCTGCTGGTGATTAAAGAGATGATTAAGTCTCCCTCCCTCTCTCTCTCTCTCTCTCTCTCTGACACCAAGCCCATCCCCTCTCCCACACATTCACACAAACTCAGCACACACACTTAACACACAAACACACACACACACACACACACACACACATTACCCACAGTGACAGAGGGACAGAGTGACATCAGATGTATGGTAGTTTTTTAATTTTCTCTCATCCATATAGTGTTGTATAGTCATGAAACTATGCATATTTCCTCAGCATGACTTGTCTTCTATGTGTACATTTTGTTGAAGTGTTTAGAAGCTGCACTTAAAAAAAATAAAAGACATTTACTGGTTACTTTTTTACTGTTATTTCAAAAAATCACCATCCAAAATTCATTCGCACCTGTTCTGTAAGATAAATTCTTTAAACAGTGGTAAAAGAGGATGTGGTGCTGATCCTTCAAGAGTCACTCCAAACTTATCTGTCCATAAAGCCTATAAATAATTATTCTTAATACACAGTATTTCACAATACTTCAGCATATTATTCTAATTAAGTGAGGGTCATTTTATCAGTAAAATACATATTTTTCTTTGAAAGATTTCTATAAATGAATCATATTCGTTTCTACAATAATTATTTAAAAGTAATCCTATATCTCCATCTGGTGGCCATTATTGGTACTAATAATTGCAAGATTGATTTATATGTTATGATAGTTTTAATTTTATGGTGGCTCCTGGACATGATAAAGCTATGAACTTACTTACTGTGCTTCTTTCAAATGATGACTTCTACGTATATAACGAATTATGAAGAGTTGGAATGAAGAATGTTAAAGATATAGTAAAATAACTATTGTATTTTTTTATGTTACTTTAATAAATCGGTATGGCCACACCATATAAGGTATCTTAAAACCCATTCGCAATTTAACATCTTCAGTATATTGGCATCATGTTGAAAAAGTTTGGTGTGAACTATTTGTGTCTTCTTGGAGGAGTATGATTCATTTACAGGCTGATTTGATCATAAATCCACAATAAAATTTCTGAGTTCTGTATCAATCTGTGTTGTTGTTAGTTTATTTTCATTTTTTTTATTTTTCATAGGAAAATAACTGACCCTTTACTCTCCTTTTTAATAAATGTGCTTATAAACCAAGATCAAGCTATTTATAGCTGTATTTATAAGCTGCTTATTAATGACTATTTAAGTTGGGACAAGACTTTATAAAGCATGAACTGACTATTTACTAATGAGTACAGTTATTATAAAGTGTTACCAATGCATTTACTAATGTTAACAAATTAGACATTATTTTACATTGTTATAAAATTCTTTAATGACTTACAAGCATTTGTGAAAGTTCTGCTTGCATTACAGCTTAGTCTTCATCTGTGAGCTGAACAGTTTTACTGTTACATCCATGAGATTATGTAAATTAAGATAAATGTCATGTCACAGGATGGAATAGGTCAGTATCAAATGAGTTTGAAATTATTATTTGCGGCACAAATAAGTATTTTAAGAATTTTGTTTTTAATTCCTGAAACTGTCAGAAAAGGATAAGGCCTAAGAGATTTCTTAAGCTGTAATGAAAACAGCAATGTTAGCAACAGCAACAAAAAATAACAATTTAAAATACATTTTTTTTTCTGGTGATTAAAGAGATGATTAAGTCTCTCTCTCTCTCTCTCTCTTTCTCTCTCTCATTGTGTCTGCCACTCAGCTCATGCCCATCCCCCACTCACAGACACACACCCACAGACACACACACACACACACACTCAGTCAGCACACATACATTCCTCAAACAGAGGGACAGAGTGAGTTGAGATGTCTGACAGTTTTTTAATTTTCTTTTAATCATACAGTGTTGTAAAGTCATGAAACTATGCATATGTCCTCATAATGATTTGATCTCTGTATTAATTTTTTTTTAAGTGTTTGGAAGCTGCAATTTAAAAATACAAGACAATTAATGATTCCCTTTTTACTGTCATTTCAAAAAATCACCACGACAAAACCGTTCAAGCTAACCAAAATCCGTTCGCAGTTTAAGTTCCTCAATGTTTTTTCAACATGTAGACAAAGTTTGGTGAGTATAGTGAACATTTCCTGTGAGGAGTATGCATTAAATCAGAGCTCAATTTAAATATTCAAATCAAAATAGCCGACTTCCTGTTGGTCGTAGCTGATGACTGTGAATTAGAAAGTTGTCCGTCTTGAAAAGAACAATTTATGTACCAAGTTTGGTGTCTGTAGCTAAAACTAACCCCCCCACTTTTGACAAAAGGTGGCGCTATAGAGTGCCTCCTTCACGCCCTTTTAAAAGCTTTTGCCATTGTCTAGCTATCACTAATACTGATATGTGTTTTGAGTTTCATGTAAATCTGAGCTTGTTGTCTGCCTCAAACTCATCATAACAGAACATTCAAGTTTGACACGTTGCCATGGCAACACTATATCAGATATCAATATCCCCACAACAGATTTACATCGGCCGTGTTTTGTAATTATTCTGATGAAGTTTTAAGTAAATAGAGTAAAAATAAGATGCTGAATTCAAAGCATTTGGAAAATGACACACTTCCTGCTGCCAGTTGGTGGCGCTATAATGTTGACTCTTAATAGTCACATATATACGATTAGTATCATACAACGAACAAACCAATGAAGTTTGATCAAATTCAGGAAATGTATGTGGATGTTATTAGACATTTTCTGTTTCTCATTTCTCGCCATAATTTCAACGCCTCGCCACGGGCAAACCGTTCGAGATATCAAAAATCCCCTCGCAATTTTCCATCCCCAATGTCTTGAGATCATGTTGACCGAGTTTGGTGGCAATCAAGTAAAAAACCTATGACAAGTATATCAAATTCCAGAGCATGCTTTTTATAAACAGCCCTGAATAGCTGACTTCCTGTTGGGCGGAGCCAATGACATAGAGTGCGAAAGTTGTTCGGCTCAATGAGATCTATAAGTGTACTGAGTTTCATATAAATACATGAAAGTGTGTGTGAGCTATGGTTCAAGATTTCTGACTGTGTTCCAGGGGGCGCTGTAGAGCCCCTGTGCCACGCCCGGGTCTCAGTCTCTGTGGCGTCCTGATGGCCGCAGATTCCAATGTGTGTGCCAATTTTCAAGAGTTTTTGAGCATGTTAAGGCCTCCAAAAACCCCCGGAAGGTTTAATAAAAAATAAAACAAATAATAAATATAGCTGCAAGCAGCGATGTCGGGCTCAAGCCATCAGTGCAACGCCACCCCGGTGGCATCGGGAAAACTGTGCCCAGCGGGCATAAGCATTTACAGTAACCCTCTGACAATCAAGTTTTAAGGGATGCAGCAGTTAAAGGGTTAATCCGACCAATCTAGACTTTGAAATCACATACACAGAACAATATATATAACTTTAGTAACGCTTTATTTTTATATTTATAAAAAATGTATAAGGTGTGCATTGTAGCTGACACCTATATGAACACATTACAATTGTTTTGTGACTGCAAGTCTTTCTTCTCAAATGCTATTGAGCTTCAAATTTGCATTTGAGCCCATGTGAAAAAGTAGCATAATTTACATATGACTTACAGTTTGTTGTAATAAATATCAAACATTCAAATTAATTGTGCATTATAGCTGTCACCTAGATGAACAATTACAGTTGTTTTTATGACTGTAAGTCATTCTCTTCAAATGCTACTGACGTTAGAAAAGTGTATAACAATATCACATGTAACTTTAGAGACCGGCCCTAAATTTGAGACTCTCAAGTGTCCAATGTCAATACAACTTTATGCCTGTTTTTTTTTTTCTTTAGTTTTCTTTTCTCTGTGCCGGATTGCTGATGTCCTATACCCAGGCATAGATGTCCATCCATCAATTACGAACATTCGGCCGCAAACATGAGGTGTGAGCGGTCGCGAGCGCGCATGGGAGAATGGCGCATGTTTGATTTTTTTTTTTTTTTTTTTTGAGCAACTGGGATGGTGCCCCCTCTGGGAGTTGGTGCCCTACGAAGACTGCATACTCTGCATATAGGGAGCGGATGTACTATCTGGAAGATATATTCCTCAAACCATCATACAAGAGGAGGTGATGCTAATCCTTCAAGAATTGCTCAAAAGCTATTCAAGTGTACAGTTTCCTTTTAATGCATCTTGAAATAATTATTTCTGAATTCTGAATCAAACTGGGTTGTGTTTATTCATTTATTTTATAAGACAACTGAGACTTTAATCTATTTTGTAATATATGTGCTTTTAAACCAAGAACAATTTATTTATAGATGTATTACTGCTTAATAATGACTATTATTGAGGGAAAAGGCTTTATAATCATGAACTATTTACTAATGCTTAGCTAATGAGTGCAGTTATTATAAAGTGTTACCAATGCATTTACTAATGTTAACAAATTAGACATTATTTTACAGTGTTACCAAATCCTTAAATAATTTATTAGTGTTTTGTAATGATTTTAATGACCTATACGCATTTGTGAAATAGTTTTTGCATTGCAGCTTTATCTGTCAGTTGAAGAGTTTTACTGTTACATCCATGAGATTAATAAATGTCATGTAACGTCACAGATTGTCATAGGTCAGTATCAAATGAGTTTGAAATTATTATTTGCAGCACAAATAAGGATTCTTAGGATGTTTTTAAATCCCTAAAACTGTCAGAAAAGGATAAGGCCTAAGAGATTTCTTAACCTGTAATGAAAGGAAAAAACACCACCATTAGCAACAACAAAAACAATAACAATTTAAAATACTGATTTTTTTTCCTTATTATTAAAGGGATGATTAGGTCTCTCTCTCTCTCTCTCTCTCTCTCTCTCTCTCTGCCAGACAGCCCCTCCCTACAATCCACACACACTGTCAGTCACCAAACATTCACAGTCACCAACCCCCTCACACTCCCCCTCCCTCTCCCCCTCCCTTTCCTCACACAGACAGAGTGGCCAGAGTGAGATCATGTCAGTTGAGAAGTCTGACAGTTTTTTAATTTTCTGTTATCCATACAGTGTTGTAAAGTCGTGAAACTATGCATATTTCCTCAGAATGATTTTATCTTTGTATGAAAAAATGCTTTGAAGTGTTTGGAAGCTGCAATTTAAACATACAAGACAATTAATATTTCCCTTTTTACTGTCATTTCAAAAAATCACCACGACAAAACCGTTCAAGCTAACCAAAATCCGTTCGCAATTTAAGTTCCTCAATGTTTTTTCAACATGTAGACAAAGTTTGGTGAGTATAGTGAACATTCCTGTGAGGAGTATGCATTAAATCAGAGCTCAATTTAAATATTCAAATCAAAATAGCCGACTTCCTGTGGGTCGTAGCTGATGACTGTGAATTAGAAAGTTGTCCGTCTTGAAAAGAACAATTTATGTACCAAGTTTGGTGTCTGTAGCTAAAACTAACCCCCCCACTTTTTACAAAAGGTGGCGCTATAGAGTGCCTCCTTCACGCCCTTTTAAAAGCTTTTGCCATTGTCTAGCTATCACTAATACTGATATGTGTTTTGAGTTTCATGTAAATCTGAGCTTGTTGTCTGCCTCAAACTCACCATAACAGAACATTCAAGTTTGACACGTTGCCATGGCAACACTATATCAGATATCAATATCCCCACAACAGATTTACATCGGCCGTGTTTTGTCATTATTCTGATGAAGTTTTAAGTAAATAGAGTAAAAATAAGATGCTGAATTCAAAGCATTTGGAAAATGACACACTTCCTGCTGCCAGTTGGTGGCGCTATAATGTTGACTCTTAATAGTCACATATATACGATCAGTATCATACAACGAACAAACCAATGAAGTTTGATCAAATTCAGGAAATGTATGTGGATGTTATTAGACATTTCCTGTTTCTCATTTCTCGCCATAATTTCAACGCCTCGCCACGAGAAAACCGTTCGAGATATCAAAAATCCCCTCGCAATTTTTCATCCCCAATGTCTTGAGATCATGTTCACCTAGTTTCGTGGCGAACGGGTTGAAAACCTCAGAGGAGTATTTCAAATTCCAGAGCATGCTTTTTTTAAACAGCCCTGAATAGCTGACTTCCTGTTGGGCGGAGCCTATGACATAGAGCACGAAAGTTGTTCAGCTCAATGAGGTCTATAAGTGTAGTGAGTTTCATATAAATACATGCAAGCGTGTGTGAGCTATGGTTCAAGATTTCTGACGGTGTTCCAGGGGGCGCTGTAGAGCCCCTGTGCCACGCCCGGGTCCCAGTCTCTGTGGCGTCCTGATGGCCGCAGATTCCAATGAGTGTGCCAATTTTCAAGAGTTTTTGAGCATGTTAAGGCCCCCAAAAATGCCCGGAAGGTTTAAAAAAAAATAAAAAAAATAATAAGAATAATAAGAATAATCCTTAGGGGAACAATAGGGCTCTTCGCCACTTCGGGCTTGAGCCCTAATAATAAGAAAAAGAATCCTTAGAAGAACAATAGGGCTCTTCACCCCTTCGGGCTTGAGCCCTAATAATCCTTAGAAGAACAATAGGGCTCTTCGCCCCTTCGGGCTTGAGCCCTAATAATAATAAACAAAGCAGATACAAGAGGGTCCTCGCACCTCGGTGCTCGGGCCCTAATTAAAGCTGCAAGCAGCGATGAACGGGCCCTCACACCCGGGCTCACCGCCATCGTGTGGCTTTAGTAAAAAGGTGAACGTTGAGAAATATGCATTTAATGTCCTAAATATAAGTTGAATATATCAAAGTATATCCCATATATGTGCCAATCTTATCGTTGCCAGCAGGTGGCGCTATCATTATAATGGAATATTGGCCTTCAGATGTGTTCAGGGCAGGACTCTTATCAAACATGTGAAGTTTGGGGAAGATTGAACATTTTATGCTTGAGTTACAACAGCTTCTCTTGCTGTGGCAAGACATCAAATTTTGTCATGGCGCCATGGAAACACCCTTTAACAAAAACTCAAGATCTCCAAAAGTTAACATTGCACAGGCCTTTAGATTAGACTGACCACAAAATATATGTTAATCTCAAAAAAATTATAGGAGTAGTTTGTCGCAGCGTAAAACATGTCACTTCCTGTTGCCAATAGGTGGCGCTATGACTATAACTGAATGTGGGCATGTAGATCTGTTAAGGGCAGAAGTTCTATCTAACATGTGAAGTTTGGGGCAGATTGGACATTGTATGTCTGAGTTACAGCAACTTCCTTTTTCATGGCGAAACATCGAAATTTGTCAGGCCGCCATGGACACGTCCTTTAACGAAATCTAAAGATCTTCGCAATTTAACATCGCAAAAGGCTTAAGATTACACTGACCAGGTTTGGTGTTGATCTGAATAAATCTCTAGGAGGAGTTCGTTAAAGTACAAACCCTGAAAATGGCAAAACCAACGCCAATTTTGCAGAGAAACATATAAATAACTGACTTCCTGTTGGGATTCGGATTTTGTACCAAGAGACTTTTTTGTAGATATTGGTGTGTTACATGTGTGTACCGATTTTTGTACATGTACGTGAAACATAGCTCGAGGCGCACTCCGTTGAATGCGTATAGGTGGCGCTATTGAGCCATTTTGCCACACCCGATGGAATATTGGCCTTCAGATCTGTTCAGGCCAGGACTCTTATCACACATGTGAAGTTTGGGGAAGATCGGAATTTTTATGCCTGAGTTACAACATCTTTCATGCCCATGGCGAGACATCGAACTTTGTCACGGCGTCATGGACACGCCTTTTAACGAAAACTCAGAATCTTCACAACTTAACATCGCACAGGCCTTTAGATTAGACTGACCACAAAAAAGACATTGATGTCAAAAATTTCTAGGAGTAGTTTGTTGCAGCGTAAAATATGTCAATTCCTGTAGCCAATAGGTGGCGCTATGACTATAACTGAATATGGGCATGTCAATCTGTTTAGGTCAGGGGTCCGATCCAACATGTGAAGTTTGGGGCAGATTGGAGATTGTATGTCTGAGTTATAGCAACTTCCTGTTTCATGGCGAATCATCAAAATTCGCCAGGCCGCCACACACACGGGCTTCAACGAAAACTCAAAATCTTCGCAATTTAACATCGCAAAGGCCTTTAGATTAGGCATACCAAATTTGGTATTGATCTGAATAAACCTCTAGGAGGAGTTCATTAAAATACAAAGCCTGGAAATGACAAAAATTACACAAAATTTGCTCATAATATTAAAAATAACTGACTTCTTGTTGGATTTAGAATTTTGGTCCAAAAGTCATTTTTGTAGGTATTGGTGTGTTACATGTGTGTGCCAAATATCGTGCATGTACGTGAAACAAAGCTCGAGGCGCACACCGTTGAACGTCTAAAGGTGGCGCTGTCAAGCCATTTTGCCACACCCACTTCTAAAACCCATATCAGACGTAAATTTTCGCCAGGTATGAGGTGTGTGCAAAGTTTCATGACTTTTTGAGCATGTTTAGGCCCTCAAAAATGCGATTCATTTTGGAGAAGCGGAATAATAATAATAATAATTAAAGCTGCAAGCAGCGATGAACGGGCCCTCGCACCCGGGCTCACCGCCATCGTGTGACTTTAGTAAAAAGGTGAACGTTGAGAAATATGCATTTAATGTCCTAAATATAAGTGGAATATATCAAACTATATCCCATATATGTGCCAATCTTACCGTTGCCAGCAGGTGGCGCTATCATTATAATGGAATATTGGCCTTCAGATGTGTTCAGGCCAGGACTCTTATCAAACATGTGAAGTTTGGGGAAGACTGAACATTTTATACTTGAGTTACAACAACTTCTCTTGCTGTGGCAAGACATCAAATTTTGTCATGGCGCCATGGAAACGCCCTTTAACAAAAACTCAAGATCTCCAAAAGTTAACATTGCACAGGCCTTTAGATTAGACTGACCACAAAATATATGTTAATCTCAAAAAAATTATAGGAGTAGTTTGTCGCAGCGTAAAACATGTCACTTCCTGTTGCCAATAGGTGGCGCTATGACTATAACTGAATGTGGGCATGTAGATCTGTTAAGGGCAGAAGTTTTATCTAACATGTGAAGTTTGGGGCAGATTGGACATTGTATGTCTGAGTTACAGCAACTTCCTTTTTCATGGCGAAACATCGAAATTTGTCAGGCCACCATGGACACGCCCTTTAACGAAATCTAAAGATCTTCGCAATTTAACATCGCAAAGGGCTTAAGATTACACTGACCAGGTTTGGTGTTGATCTGAATAAATCTCTAGGAGGAGTTCGTTAAAGTACAACCCCTGAAAATGGCAAAAACAACGCCAATTTTGCAGAGAAAATTCTAAATAACCGACTTCCTGTTGGGATTCGGATTTCGTACCAAGAGACTTTTTTGTAGGTATTGGTGTGTTACATGTGTATACCGATTTTTGTACATGTACGTGAAACATAGCTCGAGGCGCACTCTGTTGAAAGTGTATAGGTGGCGCTATCGAGCCATTTTGCCACACCTGATGGAATTTTGGCCTTCAGATGTGTTCAGGCCAGGACTCTTATCACACATGTGAAGTTTGGGGAAGATCGGACATTTTATGCCTGAGTTATAACATCTTTTATTCCCATGGCGAGACATCGAACTTCGTGACAGCGCCATGGACACGCCTTTTAACGAAAACTCAAGATCTTCACAACTTAACATCGCACAGGCCTTTAGATTAGACTGACCACAAAAAATACATTGATGTCATAAAATTTCTAGGAGTAGTTCATCGCAGTGTAAAATATGTCACTTCCTGTTGCCAATAGGTGGCGCTATGACTATAACTGAATATGGGCATGTCAATCTGTTCAGGTCAGGAGTCTCATCAAACATGTGAAGTTTGGGGCAGATTGGTCATTGTATGTCTGAGTTATAGCAACTTCCTGTTTCATGGCGAATCATCGAAATTCGCCAGGCCACCACGGACACGCCCATTAACGAAAACTCAAAAGCTTCGCAATTTAACATCGCAAAGGCCTTCAGATTAGGCATACCAAATTTGGTGTTGATCTGAATGAATCTCTAGGAGGAGTTCGTTAAAATACAACGCATGGAAATGACAAAAATGACACAAAATTTGCTCATAATATTAGTAATAACCGACTTCCTGTTGGGTTTCGGATTTTGCTCCAAGAGACTTTTTTGTAGGTATTGGAGAGTTACATGTGTATACCGATTTTCATACATGTACATGAAACGTAGCTCGAGGCGCACACCGTTGAACGTGTATAGGTGGCGCTGTTGAGCCATTTTGCCACACCCACTTCTGAAACCCATATCAGACGTAAATTTTCGCCAGTTCTGAGGTGTGTGCAAAGTTTCATGACTTTTCGAGCATGTTTAGGCCCTCAAAAATGCGATTAATTTTGGAGAAGAAGAATAATAATAATAATTAAAGCTGCAAGCAGCGATGAACGGGCCCTCGCACCCGGGCTCACCGCCATCGTGTGGCTTTAGTAAAAAGGTGAATGTTGAGAAATATGCATTTAATGTCCTAAATATAAGTGGAATATATCAAAGTATATCCCATATATGTGCCAATCTTACCGTTGCCAGCAGGTGGCGCTATCATTATAATGGAATATTGGCATTCAGAGGTGTTCAGGCCAGGACTCTTATCAAACATGTGAAGTTTGGGGAAGATTGAACATTTTATGCTTGAGTTACAACAACTTCTCTTGCTGTGGCAAGACATCAAATTTTGTCATGGCGCCATGGAAACGCCCTTTAACAAAAACTCAAGATCTCCAAAAGTTAACATTGCACAGGCCTTTAGATTAGACTGACCACAAAATATATGTTAATCTCAAAATAATTATAGGAGTAGTTTGTTGCAGCGTAAAACATGTCACTTCCTGTTGCCAATAGGTGGCGCTATGACTATAACTGAATGTGGGCATGTAGATCTGTTAAGGGCAGAAGTTTTATCTAACATGTGAAGTTTGGGGCAGATTGGACATTGTATGTCTGAGTTACAGCAACTTCCTTTTTCATGGCGAAACATCGAAATTTGTCAGGCCCCCATGGACACGCCCTTTAACGAAATCTAAAGATCTTCGCAATTTAACATTGCAAAGGGCTTAAGATTACACTGACCAGGTTTGGTGTTGATCTGAATAAATCTCTAGGAGGAGTTCGTTAAAGTACAACCCCTGAAAATGGCAGAAACAACGCCAATTTTGCAGAGAAAATTCTAAATAACCGACTTCCTGTTGGGATTCGGATTTCGTACCAAGAGACTTTTTTGTAGGTATTGGTGTGTTACATGTGTATACCGATTTTTGTACATGTACGTGAAACATAGCTCGAGGCACACTCTGTTGAAAGTGTATAGGTGGCGCTATCGAGCCATTTTGCCACACCTGATGGAATTTTGGCCTTCAGATGTGTTCAGGCCAGGACTCTTATCACACATGTGCAGTTTGGGGAAGATCGGACATTTTATGCCTGAGTTATAACATCTTTTAGTCCCATGGCGAGACATCGAACTTCTTGACGGCGCCATGGACACGCCTTTAAACGAAAACTCAAGATCTTCACATCTTAACATCGCACAGGCCTTTAGATTAGACTGACCACAAAAAATACATTGATGTCATAAAATTTCTAGGAGTAGTTCATTGCAGTGTAAAATATGTCACTTCCTGTTGCCAGTAGGTGGCGCTATGACTATAACTGAATATGGGCATGTCAATCTGTTCAGGTCAGGATTCTCATCAAACATGTGAAGTTTGGGGCAGATTGGTAATTGTATGTCTGAGTTATAGCAACTTCCTGTTTCATGGCGAATCATCGAAATTCGCCAGGCCACCACGGACACGCCCATTAACGAAAACTCAAAAGCTTCGCAATTTAACATCGCAAAGGCCTTCAGATTAGGCATACCAAATTTGGTGTTGATCTGAATTAATCTCTAGGAGGAGTTCGTTAAAATACAACGCATGGAAATGACAAAAATGACACAAAATTTGCTCATAATATTAGTAATAACCGACTTCCTGTTGGGTTTCGGATTTTGCTCCAAGAGACTTTTTTGTAGGTATTGGAGAGTTACATGTGTATACCGATTTTCATACATGTACATGAAACGTAGCTCGAGGCGCACACCGTTGAACGTGTATAGGTGGCGCTGTTGAGCCATTTTGCCACACCCACTTCTGAAACCCATATCAGACGTAAATTTTCGCCAGTTCTGAGGTGTGTGCAAAGTTTCATGACTTTTCGAGCATGTTTAGGCCCTCAAAAATGCGATTCATTTTGGAGAAGAAGAATAATAATAATAATAATAATAATAATAATAATAATAATAATAATAATAATAATAATAAACGGAGCAATTCCAAGAGGGTCCTCACACAATCGGTGCTCGGGCCCTAAATATAGCTGCAAGCAGCGATGGCGGGCTCAAGCCACCAATGCCATCACCACCCCGGTGGCATCAGGTAAACTGTGCCCAGCGGGCACATGCTTTCACAATATCCCTCTGGCAGTGAGGTTTTAAAGGATAGAGGGGAGCGTAGAGGGGAGCGTGCATTTGCAGTGGCTGGGCCACGACTCTGGAATACCCTGCCTTTAGAGATCAGACTGGCCCCTTCCTTGTCTATTTTTAAATCTTTGCTAAAAACTTTTTAATTTTCCTTAGTGTACTGACTACTGTGTTATGCTACATTTTGAAATGGGTGGTTTTAAATTTTTTGTCTGGTCTATTTTTATGTATGTGTAATATTCTTGCTCTTATGTTAAAGCACTTTGGTCAGCCTGGAGGCTGTTGTAAATGCGCTATACAAATAAATTGAACTTGAACTTGAACTTGAACTTGATATGGCAGTTAAAGGGTTAATCCGAATCATCTAGACTTTAAAATCACATTCACAGAACAATATATATAACTTTATTAACACTTTACAATAAGATTTCATTTATAAACATTATGTTAACATGAACAATATTTATATAGCATTCATTCATGTCAGTTAATATTCCAAACTTAAACATTAAAACATTGTTTTATTGTGATTTTTTTCCAAGCACATTTTACCAATTCCAAACCATATCAATCTTAATAACTACCATTTTTTTTATTTAATCATTTATGAGTGCTATACAATAGTCCAGGAAAGCTGGAAGAGAAAAACAGGTCAAGAAGAACTGACAAAAGAATTGCAAAAGAATTAGGAATTAATGTGAAGATTAATTTTTAGTCAATTCTGCAAGACAGACTTTCAGGAAAGGAGGTGGAATAAAAATGAGCTCCTAAATCTTAATCCCGGATTCTGGAAGATATATTCCTCAAACCATCAAACAAGAGGAGGTGGTGCTGTTCCTTCACGAGTCAGTCTAATCTGTTCATTAAGCCTATATATAAAGTCTTAATATATAGTATTTCACAATACTTCATGGTATTCTAATTAAATATTTTTTTGGAATCTTAGATCTCTCAGAACCTGACACATTGTAATTCTGAGACTCCAGGAAAGTGGCAGTTCTGTAAAATGTTGGCGCTGGAGACTAAATGCTCACTGATAGTTTCACACCTAATTCACTTAAAACACACACAAACACACACACACAGTGACAGAGGGACAGAGTGACATCAGATGTATGTTTTTTAATTTTCTGTCATCCATATAATGTTGTATAGTCATGAAACTATGCATATTTCCTCAGAATGACTTGTCTTCTATGTGTACATTTTTTTGAAGTGTTTAGAAGCTGCACTTTTTTTTACTGGTTCCTTTTTTACTATTATTTCAAAAAATCACCACGACAAAACCATTCAAGCTATCCAAAATTCATTCACACCTGTTCTGTAAGATTAATTCTTTAAACAGTGGTAAAAGAGGATGTGGTGCTGAACCTTCAAGAGTCACTTAAAACGTATCTGTCCATAAAGCCTATTAAGAATTATTCTTAATATACAGTTCACAATACTTCAGCTTGTTATTCTAATTAAGTGAGGGTCATTTTATCAGTAAAATTCCTAAAATACATATTATTTTATTTGAAAGATTTCTATAAATTATTTAAATCATACTCGTTTCTCCAATAATTATTTAAAAGTAATCATATAGCTCCCTCTGGTGGCCATTATTGGTACTAAGAATTGCAAGCTTGATTTATAAGTTATGATAGTTTTAATTTTATGCTGGCTCTTGAAAATGATAAAGCTATGAAACTTACTGTGCTTCCTTCAAATGAGGACTTCTACTTATATAAAAAATTATGAAGAGTTAGACTGAAAAATTTTAAAGATATAGTAAAATAACTATTGTATTTTTTATGTTACTTTAATAAATCTCTATGGCAACACCATTTAAGCTATCCTAAACCCATTCACAATTTAATATCTCAGTATATTGGCATCATGTTGAAAAAGGAGTATGGAGTAGTATGAGGAGGAGTATGAATTCATTTACAGGCTGATTTTATCATAAATCCACAATAAAATTTCTGAGTTCTGTATCAATCTGTGTTGTTGTTTGTTTATTTTTATCTTTTAGTTTTCATAGGAAGATAACTGACCCTTGTAACAGATATGCAGGTCAGCGATTCATGGGTTAAATTCTGTTTTATAAATTCAGACTGTTGGTACTAAATGCCAGCCTGGCTGGACTTAAACTATTTACGATGCCCATGCAAGCTTCAAAGAAGAAACGAAAACCCCCAACCCAAATTCTTCCAACACTGGAGACAAAGGAACTTTTCGTATAAGTTCCTTACTTTCATTTTATTATTAATATGTATTTTAATTATGTTTATGGATTGCATAAAATGGTTAATCCTTGTTATGTGAAGAGTATAAGTTGCAAGCTTATACTTTAGGAAATGTCTCTCCTCACTTTAACCTTCTCAAAGAAAGCCATGTTTCTGCAACCCCCACTTTTGCAGGTCGTAAAGTTTACGACCACACTGGAGAGGAGAGAAGCCAAATCTTCTCCCCAATGCATTCTATGGAATGAATTTGTTACCTGTTAGTTTTTATGCTGTATAAATGTATTACGTATTCCCTTTTGGTACATTTAGATGTTTCCCAACATCTGCAGTGTTATCATGTGTTAAACAAATCTTTAAATGTGTAATTCGATCTAAAAATTAGATCTTTGGTCATATATATATTATGTCTAGTCTTGTTCTAATCGTCATGCTTTGACAGACCCATTTATCTAGAGCAAAGTAATGAAAAATGTATTTAATCTGGAATAATGAACTTGCTTTAATATTCCTGATGAAATCGGACAGGCCCTAAATCATCAGGGGTTTGTCTCAACCGAGACAAAGGAACTTTCCCTCCGCTTCAGATCGCGGACATTCATTGGATGCTCCCTCGAAAATGGGCGTGAACTATTTCAAGCTATAAGAATTGACCAAACAAGGTCCACCCTCTCTTCGTCGCTCTTTTTTTTTGCTTCTTCCTCTTCCCCGTTCTCGGATACGCTGCTCTCCAACGTTGTTTCCGCGCGGCCATAGGCCGCGCTCACAGCGCGAACCCCCTCAGCACAGGGGCTGAGAGAAAAAGCCATTTTAATGGCTCCTTTGGAAGCTTTCGTTTCGTTCGTTTTCTTTTCTTTTCTTTACTAAGTTTATTAAACTATTCGCCTCTCCCACGCAAGGAAGACGAATTCTGGAACAATGTTTGTTGAACCTTTCAAATACCGCGCGAGGACAGAACAAAGGACCACGTGCTCCACGCTCACGCCAAGCGCAGCGTGCACGCGCGTCACATGGCCTCCGTTTCATGGCACATGGCTGTTTCAACGCGCAAAGCTCACAAGCTCGACGCCGATCTCACGCCACACTCACATGGGACACCTTTTGCAAGTATCACTTTCTCTATGGAGATTTAAATGCTGCTTTAAAGTGTTGTTATGATCTGATTTGTTGTTGGCTTCTAAAAGTTACTGACTATGATTTTCATACCTGAGCTCCTTATGTGATTCCATTCTATTTTCTCTCTCTCTCTCTCTCTCTCTTTCTCTCTCTTTTATTTGGATTCGTTATGTATTGTATAAAGCTTACTGTTTGTATTGTCGTACGCATATTTACTCTGTGTGATTTGTAGTTTGATGTATTACTAGTTTAATTATTAAAAACTCATATATAAAATGATTGGCTTTGGACTCCACCCCACTCACATTACGAGTCACTGAGATGTGTCTGATCTTTAGCTACAAGCTCTAAATTTAGAAACTAAATTTATCATAAGGATAGGATAATATTTTCATGGCCAGAGAATACTTTTCCTTGAATTATAAGGCGTGATAACTTTATTGAAAATTGATAGGTCTATAGTGGTGTGCTGGACATACCACGGTTTGATCTGCAATAATTTACAGTAAGAGATATCACAATAATTGATATGAAGAATGTAATATTGACATATTAATGAGTAAATTACAGTGCCCTGTGATTAGTATTGGTATTGGCAATTGAGCTATTTTTCATAATCAATAAAATTAAATGTAACTGTCATCTGAGATATATATTAATCAAATTCTTGATTAATTATTCAAATTCCCTATATATCATTTGAGTTAATTACTATGTAAAACTCATTGTTGTTACATTTTGGTGGAGGAACGCGGCTATTTCAAACTTCGTTTTGTGAGCAATCAATCTGTGTATATGGTTTTTAATAATTTCTGCACGTGCGCTATGAAATTATGTAACGTTACTGGTGAGATAAGTCGCAAGACGCGAACTCACTCAACCGACTAAGGCAAAAAAAACTAGTCAGTCAGCGCTAGGTATTTGTAGAAACTTAACAGTATAGTCACTGTTAATTTTAATGAAAGTAATCTGCAGTATAATGTTAAAAGTATCCTGTTAAGAAAGACCCAAATCTTTTTACAGTGAGAACATTTTAATATGAATAATTAAAAGATGAAGAAATATTTTATTAGTTGCAACATGTAAATCTGAACATGAGCGATGTTCCTCTGATTCAGTAAAAAGGCCTTGTTATTAAATATCGTTATTGAATTCGTGGCGAACCACAGTGATATTCAAGATTAAAACGATAAAAACTCCTGGTCTAAAATTGGCTTAGCTACCCGATTTTTAAACCTAAAACATTTAGATCATAAGTGCTATTTTGATAAATGTTTATTGGAGTCAGCAGATGGAAAATTCCTGTTTTGTTACATTTGTGTTTTGGAAGTGAACGGATCCTTCCTTCACCCTATGTTTAATATAGCACCACAGAATCAAAACTATCTGTTTGTTACTTGTGATTTTTGATGCAGAAAATCAGCCTGGCAAACGATCAGATAATTTCTAAGTCATATTGAAATTGTAATTCCTCTATCTAAACACTAGAGGGAACGTGTGGGTTAGAAATTTCAGGGTACACCCTGCTTTCTGATTCCAGCTTGCATGAGTGCAAAGCTGCCAACCTGTGGCCATTTCAGATAATGCACTCTGATTGCTAATTTATAATCCCCTGTGATGTATATTTGAATTGGATGTCTAAATTCTCGATAATTATTTGCATTTACAGCTTTGCTCGTGCGAATATTATTACAGGGAAACAAAAGAATGTTCCCTGCCTTTGACTGTTTACATTTACTTTGAGTTTAGTTCAAACATGATTTGAATTAAAATGTAATTGTTTAATAGTGGAAATCTAGATGTTTTCAGGTCAACCACTGATTGACCCACTTAGAAGGTAAGCCATCTAGTGGCAGTCTCCTGTTAAATCGACTAACAGACCTCTGTCTTTTCCATTCTGTTTTGAATTGCATGTCCACTTTTACCCTCTTTGATTAATCTCACACTGTTTGATTAATTTCATGATCATTAATGATAACTTACAAGCTATCAATGGTTATTATAGGATCTTATTCAGATTTTCCTTTTAATTCTTACATGCTTATTTTAAATTTTGATTTAAACCAGTTTTGAATTTTTAATTTGAATTAAGTTTTCTGCTCAGCAGGTTAAAGACAGAGAAGCAGCACTTTCCCCCCCTTGTGGTGAAAACCAGCTACTCCTTCTCCCTTGTTTCATTCCTGTCTTTTATTTTGATTTGTATTATTCTTTCTTCTCTCTTTTGATTTAGGTTATTTTAATAATTACCATTATTATAATTCCCTTTCTTTGTTTTATCATTATTAGGTAAAGCTGTTACCTTTCCTTTCTACATAGTTACTCAATTGATGTTAAACAAACCAAACCTTAATTAACTTAAAGTTTCCTTTGTTCATCCTTTGTGTATTTGATTGTAGAACTCCCTTGGTGATTGGACAATCATCTCAGGTTTCCAGTGAGCAAGGGGGCCGACCGGCGTTACCAACACTGGCTGTGAGTGAAACTCGGTCCCTCTTATCTCTGTTCGTTTGCGGCACGCAGTGGAGACATCAGCAATTTGGCACTCCAACGGTGATCAATCAGTCCAGCCGACACACGACGCAATCTCTGGGACCAGTACCTAAACCGGGGGCTAAATCGGGGCCCACTTTCTTTTTGAAGAGAGGGTTCTGGGGAACAGCCCAATTTTGTAGTGCTGTCTGGCGGTTGACATCTTGGTGTTGCCGGTTGTGTTAAAAGTCACAAGCTGTTTGAGAGGGCGCAGCGTCAGAGTAACGGAGGGCCAGGGACACTGCGGTTGAGTGTTTGGGAGCGCCAGGGAGGCTGACCGTGCCGCTGGATTCCACCCAGGTGAACCAAATGTGATAAAACCCATCCACTTATTATAAGCCACAGAATATTAGATATTCCCCCGGATATATTTTAAGTGTTTGACCCTTTTGCTTCTTTAAGCCACACCATATTTCTAGGTTTCCTACCCAGATAGCCCACTCACCTGTTGGCCCTATCTTAGCAGTAGGCTTAGGCCTCCTTATTCCCACTAACACATTGTGTTTCTATTGTTTTCATCTCATTTCAAGTGTTGTTTCACTTTGATCTTTTCTACCCTCTGTTCTGTTGTGATTTGTTTCTTTCATTTCACATAGAGACAGTAACCTGGGAGCCACCAACGAAGTTAAATAGTAGAGCGACCACCAGCAGCCGGTGTCATCACACGACCCGCTAGGCTACTGCCTGTCAAATCTCCATTTCAGGTCCTTCGTTGACCCAAGTTAATTGGCTACTTAACTGTCTGACTGTTTGCATCAGTCAGCCCCAAAATTCTCATAAACGGCACAGCCCGTATGAATATAGCTCGTTAAACGTAGAACGAACTTGCATTGGTCTTTTTGTGTGTGTGTGCTGTGCTTCTCTCACCGACAGAGAATCAGGATGTTCCAGGCATCCAGTCCAGCAGTCCACGGGGGCCACCTCTCGACATGGTTGAAAGCAGTGACGACCCCCTTCCTGCCCAAGGATGCCATTAACCTGCAGCACCCAGAGCAACTAGACACCGAGCTAGATGAACTGATGGCACGCGATCCAAACCAAAGCGACTACTACAGAGAACTCGCCAGGATCTTCGGAAGCCTAGTTCCCATTCTCGTCGCCCAGGCACCGCTCAGTGAACGGAGCAACATCGCGGAGGAGGCCTGGAAGGACCAGGCCCCAACCCAGAGTCATCTTGATCAGCTTCTCCTCGAGACCCAGAACCAGCGCGAGAAAGAGGACGACACAGATCCAGAGCTACAGAAAGGAGTTGAAAGACTTCACAATGCCCTGCAAGATCTTCGCCTCGACACAGATCAAAGAGAACATCTGGAGAGAGAAGCCAGAAAAGAACTCAACAAAAAAAACTCCAGCAAGGCGACGCTCTCCTAAAAAGAGCAGAGACTGAGCTAAAAAAAAAAAAAAAAAAGACTATAAAACCTGGGCCTGCAAAACACACTTGCAAGCGGCCCAAGCTAAATTCAACAAGCTTACTCTGCAGAGAGACAAGCTCCAAGATGAACTTTACACTGTTCACACAGAACTGAGACAATTTCACAGATTACAGAGTGGCTGGATCGGAGAAACGCACACCACAAAATTTCTCCCGGGCCGCCACTCCAACCCTTTCAGCCAAGAACCCAGAGCTGGAAAAGGGGGTGTAATCTCCCTTCTAAGGAAATCACCAGCCAGCTTACAAGAACATCTGTCAATAACGGAGGGAAGAGAACCCTTCCAGAGAACGCATGTCACCAAACCCTGCACTGCTCACAGAGAACTTCACAAGCTAGCCAGAAGCATCTCTACATTCATTCCAGATCCTGCAGGAGGACATGATGTTCATGCTTCTTTACAAGCCATTGACTTTCATTTGCAAACTGTCGCCAACGTGACAGATGTGAACACATTGTACCTGTTAAAAATCACGGCCAGCCGTGATGTGCATTGCTTTCTGGATCGTCCAACCAGAGACTGTCAAAGCGTACTACCAGCAACTGCTACAGACTTTGATTCTTGAATTCTCTGATCCAAACTCAGATCATGGGCTCCTTATTGCTATGGACCTCAAACAGGGCCGATTTGAAAACCCACAGACTTTCTGTAGTCAGCTACGAAACACCTACTTCGGAGCATGCAACGAACCAGGTATGGAACAGGATTTCAACTTAAAAACTCTGTTCCTCCCAAACCTACATGCCAGTTGGAGTTTTCATCTCAGAGTCCCAGCGTGTCCCCGTAACAGAACTACACAAGAGTTACGGAACTTAGCCCACAAAGCTTGCACCAAGCAAAAGACGATTTGTGAAAAGACTGTGAAAATACCCCAAAGTCTTGTCTCTGAGCACTGCTTGGAGTTAACCCTAGATGGCGCTCTACAACACCACAGTCACAGACATCTTTACAGAGAGTCAATACCATTCCAAGCCAGCAGAGGGCAACACAGTGCAGCCACGTCTGAGACAGCAGAGATCCTGAGGGTGCTGAAAGATCTTCTTCACATGAATACTCGCAAGGAAGATGAGCCAAGCACCCAGAACACTGCCCGAGCTCCACAGTCAACAGCTACAGCTAACTGAACGAGACAGCACAGGTCCTCACACAGGTACCACAAACACAAGGTACCAGAAAATGCTGTTTTGACTACCTGCCTTCGCAGCGAGCTAACACAAGACCGGTCCTCATCACCCACCGATCGTCCCACCTGCCCTAATGCCAACATTCCTGGGCAGCCCTGTCAAAAAGGGGGTGGGTCAAAAAGGAGTCAACAGGGAAGACCTGATCGACACAGGATTAAACCTGACGGTGATCTCATCTTACCTTTTCAAAAGACTCCAATTTGAAGCTAAGAGACAAGATCGAACTCTTACACCTCAAACTTATGAACTGAATGTACAGGTGTACAGACAGGATGACATCCAGTTTGAACAGGTTGTTTCCATTCACCTGACATTCGTTCCGATGAGTCTAATACATCCCATGTATGTCCCACCAATGAACACTCATACATTGCTCATCGACAAAGACCTGCTAGAACACTTTGACCCTTTTCTGAACTTCAAACAGCTAAAGACTTTGCTCAAGTGCGAGAACCTCTTTCTCTCCAGCCACACAGGTTGCTAGAGCCAGACTGTCAGGTCGCAGAGGTCACGGGAACTCCCACAGAGCCAGACGGTCAGGTCACAGAGGTCACGGGAACCCCAGCAGCCAGCCATGAGTACAACGCCCTAACAACAGGCCCAAGTTCAAGCCTCTGTACCTTAGTCAACAAACAGGGTACGGTGGTACCAGCTTACACCAAAGGGGTCGCTGTTCGGCTCAACCTGCAAGGTGGTCAAACCTTACACCACACGCTGGGTTTCTTCCAATCCTCACCTGAATGTGTGGAACTCGGACTCACACTTGCAAACAACAAGCATGTCAAACACCAACACCTGTTCTAGCAATGTGATAACATCACAAAAACACACAATGTGATCGTGTACTGGAAGAAGGAAAAAGGACACTCAAAGTTACCAAGTCTAGACGAGGACTTTAAAGATCACACTGACACCCTTGCCAAAACTGGCACACTAAACAACATTCTGTGGTTCACTCCCAACCCACCCACCCACATTCAAGGTTGAAGTGATTACACACAGCACAAGAACTTTACTAGCTAAACTGCCTACCTCAGAATCGCTTACGCAGGCTCCGTTGTCTACACAGACCAACACAGCGGACATGCGGGCTTCTGAAACCTTGATAATGACTTTGATTTACCACCTCTCAGACCCCTCCATCCACCCTGGCAACCAGTCTACAGTCACTGACAACCAAAGCCCCAGACCACTGCATGATACACAAACCATGCTGCGTGCACAGAACAATATTGTGGGTTGTGCACCGTCTGACATCCACAATGCCAGGGCGTGTAATGCCACGGAGCAAAAGGGGATATGCCAATATATTTCCATGACGCAGCATGTGCTGCACCACGCAGCACCAGAGCCACTGACACAACACTGAGGCAAGCGTCATGCCAGCAGCAAGATGTGGCAAAACATGGGCGAGGGCGAGCTAAACCCAGTCGCCGCCCACGAAGCAAAGAGACTGTCCTGTCCAACCAAAGACAGGCCTTGTTTGTTTCTTTCTCCCCTTTCTCTCTCTCTCTCCCTATTATCTGTACCAGGATGCTGCTGTGGTTTGCCGTGCCGTGCTGTCAGCCAAAGAGAGGACAGCTGCCACCGAGAAAACCGCTGAGACTCCTGACTACCGATGACAGGGACACACTACCCCAGCACTGTAACCGAATACAGCTGTACAAGGTTCCGATGGAGAGAGGACTCCCTCACTCACACTGAGGCCGATGTCAAACACCTGTTCAGCCAACATGAGAAAGTGACGGTTACACAAATGGAGTTAGGTGGACACCACCACCGCTCCAAACAGTTCCCGGGAGCTTTGCTTAGAGCCGCTTGCTGCCGCCAGAATGTTTAACATGTTTATGTCCAGGTCAATGCAGCGAACCAGACTGTAAACTCCTTGAAACCACTGTTTACTGTCTTCCAGAAGAACTTTACCAGACTCAAGCTGCTACAGCGTTAACAACAGACATGCTGTGGGAGGTTAGCTCCTCAATGACAGCCTAACCACGAGTAAAACCCCACCATACATGATACCCTTAAGCCCGTGTTAACTTGTGTCTTACACCATCACCATGCAGCTACCTGCTACGAATCACCTGAGCCAGTGACCTGCTACGAATGCACCTGGCCAACTCTCTGAATAGCGCCTTCCTACGGCACGTAAACCCCAAACAGAGAGAAGTGAACGTGCTCCTGAACCAACTCATCAGCGAGTCAAACCAAGTCTACAGACCTAAAGACATTGTCAGTGTCAGGATGTGGAAGAGCAACACCCACACCAAAACACACATTCCAAATGTGGTGGCCTACCACGAAAGCGACACACAGCTGTACCTGGCCCCAAACATGCACATGTGTACTTTAACCAAAAACATTCATTATCTCTGCCTTAGCAAACCCTTCCTCAGACACAACTCTGAAGGAATCTGCGAGCTGCAACCCTGGGTCAGCGATACGCGCTGCCCTGCTGAAGCCAAGCCTCGTACACAAGTCACAGAAACGCAAGCAGAGATTGTGGGTAGCAGATGGCTCGTCAACACTCCTGTGCGCTCAGCTATGCTGACCTACGACCAGCATGACACCGCCCTGCCCGCCAACCTGCTCGACCCGCCACCCGTGCCAACCTGCTGGACCAAGTACTGAAAGGTACCACCCAACACATTGACATTACTCCTGTCGATACAGCCCTCCAAGCACTGTCTCGACAGCCCATTCTGAACAAGTCATCTGCGGTCCTAGCCTGGACTGCTGCCGACACTGCACGGTGCATCTCCACCGTCATTGGTCCCGCCCTGACTCTTGGCGTGACCTTCATCCTATACAGGATACTCAACGAGATGCAAACCTCTACAGCCAAACTCACGACAACTGTGGCTGGAGGTCCCCGATGGAATCCCCGGAAAGGGGGTGCCAAGTCAAAGACAACACCGAACCTCATCAAGGGGAGTCCTCAGCTTCAGGAACCACCTGCCATCATGACCCACCTGCTACATGACCATCACGATTCACCTTTCATCTGCCCATCCTGATGATTGCCGTCCGATGATGTCCACACAGGGACTTCATCTGACGAAAGGGGGAGATGTAACAGATATGCAGGTCAGCGATTCATGGGTTAAATTCTGTTTTATAAATTCAGACTGTTGGTACTAAATGCCAGCCTGGCTGGACTTAAACTATTTACGATGCCCATGCGAGCTTCAAAGAAGAAACGAAAACCCCCAACCCAAATTCTTCCAACACTGGAGACAAAGGAACTTTTCCTATAAGTTCCTTACTTTCATTTTATTATTAATATGTATTTTAATTATGTTTATGGATTGCATAAAATGGTTAATCCTTGTTATGTGAAGAGTATAAGTTGCAAGCTTATACTTTAGGAAATGTCTTTCCTCACTTTAACTTCCTCAAAGAAAGCCATGTTTCTGCAACCCCCACTTTTGCAGGTCGTAAAGTTTACGACCACACTGGAGAGGAGAGAAGCCAAATCTTCTCCCCAATGCATTCTATGGAATGAATTTGTTACCTGTTAGTTTTTATGCTGTATAAATGTATTACGTATTCCCTTTTGGTACATTTAGATGTTTCCCAACATCTGCAGTGTTATCATGTGTTAAGCAAATCTTTCAGATGTAGAATTACACATATTTAATGTAACTTCATGTTTTGATCACATATACCTATTATGTTTAGTCTTGTTCTAATCGTCATGCTTTGACAGACCCATTTATCTAGAGCAAAGTAATGAAAAATGTATTTAATCTGGAATAATGAACTTGCTTTAATATTCCTGATGAAATCGGACAGGCCCTAAATCATCAGGGGGTTGTCTCAACCGAGACAAAGGAACTTTCCCTCCGCTTCAGATCGCGGACATTCATTGGATGCTCCCTCGAAAATGGGCGTGAACTATTTCAAGCTATAAGAATTGACCAAACAAGGTCCACTCCCTCTTCGCTCTCTTTTTGCTTCTTCCTCTTCCCCGTTCTCGGATACGCTGCTCTCCAACGTTGTTTCCGCGCGGCCATAGGCCGCGCTCACAGCGCGAACCCCCTCAGCACAGGGGCTGAGAGAAAAAGCCATTTTAATGGCTCCTTTGGAAGCTTTCGTTTCGTTCGTTTTCTTTTCTTTTCTTTACTAAGTTTATTAAACTATTCGCCTCTCCCACGCAAGGAAGACGAATTCTGGAACAATGTTTGTTGAACCTTTCAAATACCGCGCGAGGACAGAACAAAGGACCACGTGCTCCACGCTCACGCCAAGCGCAGCGTGCACGCGCGTCACATGGCCTCCATTTCATGGCACATGGCTGTTTCAACGCGCAAAGTTCACAAGCTCGACGCCGATCTCACGCCACTCACATGGGACACCTTTTGCAAGTATCACTTTCTCTATGGAGATTTAAATGCTGCTTTAAAGTGTTGTTATGATCTGATTTGTTGTTGGCTTCTAAAAGTTACTGACTATGATTTTCATACCTGAGCTCCTTATGTGATTCCATTCTATTTTCTCTCTCTCTCTCTCTCTTTCTCTCTCTTTTATTTGGATTCGTTATGTATTGTATAAAGCTTACTGTTTGTATTTTCGTACGCATATTTACTCTGTGTGATTTGTAGTTTGATGTATTACTAGTTGAATTATTAAAAACTCATATATAAAATGATTGGCTTTGGACTCCACCCCACTCACATTACGAGTCACTGAAATGTTTTGGTCTTTAGCTACAAGCTCTAAATTTAGAAACTAAATTTATCATAAGGATAGGATAATATTTTCATGGCCAGAGAATACTTTTCCTTGAATTATAAGGCGTGATAACTTTATTGAAAATTGATAGGTCTACAGTGGTGTGCTGGACATACCACGGTTTGATCTGCATTTACAGTAAGAGATATCACAATAATTGATATGAAGAATGTAATATTGACATATTAATGAGTAAATTACAGTGCCCTGTGATTAGTATTGGTATTGGCAATTGAGCTATTTTTCATAATCAATAAAATTAAATGTAACTGTCATCTGAGATATATATTAATCAAATTCTTGATTAATTATTCAAATTCCCTATATATCATTTGAGTTAATTACTATGTAAAACTCATTGTTGTTACATAGTTTTCTTCAAAACTCACAACTACTGTAAATCTTCTCTTCTCTTGGTATGAAAAACATGTAAAAATTACTACTTTTTATAAGCATTTTTCCTAAACTATCTGCTACTCCTAACTATGAATTATAGCAGATATATTGCAATTAAGATCACACATCAAAGTTATCAAAATTGTATAATTAATTAACTTTATAGGGACCCATTCTAACTAATTACCTAGTTGATTATTAATTATTTATTATATCAATATTTATTATTGATTATTTATTAGTACCTATAAAGCACATATTCTTAATGAGCACACAATACCTAAACAACTACCAAACTAACTTACAATAAGGAGTAATTAGTAATTTTTTTGAGGCAAAAGTTGTAGTTAATAGTCTGTTATTACTGAGAATTGGACTTAAAAATAAAATGTGGCAATTAATTCTCCTGGATAGTTGTAATATTTATACAATGCTAATCCTTCAGTTTTGGGGAATAATAAAAACAAAAGGGTTGCAACTTTATTGTACAGTATGTCTTCTTAAATGTACTTAGAGTATACCTACCTAAAAAAGTTCTGGTATTACATGGTAACTACATTGGGTAGGGTTAGGTTTAGGGGTAAGTTCAGTGTTAGCACCTAGTTATAGTTAATACTATAATAACTACATTGTATGTACATGAGGAAGAGCACTGTAAAATAAAGTGCCACCATCAAAAGTATTAACTGTATATTATTAACTAAGTATTAACTGTGTTCGCCTCAAACACATTGGCGAAGCAGAAAAACTTATTGGCCAATGCCGATATTTAAAAAAATGACAAATATTGGCCGATATATCGGTCGACCACTAATTAGCATTAGTGTTGGCATCTGTCGTTCATGTTAAATTCTAACCAACAACCTGCAGATAAAAAATGTTAGATTCAAAGAGATCAAAGACAAAAGAAAACTATTGAATATCCCCAACCCCCCTAAAATAAAAAAAATATATTTAGTCTGAAATTTCTGACTAAGAGAATTGATGAAAAAAAGGAATTTAATCAATCCAGTTTATGTGTGACTGAAGACACAGTTTCCCCTATTAAAATCACCTGCCTTTTGATAATTAAAATGTTTTCCTCTTTTGTTTACTGTGCTTCATTATAGTTTAATAAATAGCTCACAGAGGTCAAGAAAAGAGGGTTCCCTACCCAGCCCAGAGCACAAGGCAGAGAAAAATCAAGCTCCCAGCATTTTAAAGGTCATTAATGAAGCAGAGAAGAGCTGTTTAGCATACCGTACAATCCCTCTTTAACAACATCATCGGCTTAACAGGTTCAAGCTACAATGCCTCAACTCCAAGATAAAATCTCCAATAGCAATTAAGCAGGAAACGTGCAATTTGCTGAAGAAAAAAAAAGTCAATACCTATTATTGGATCTGCATACTGAAGAAGTATGCTTCTCCTAGACTATCTGTACTAGCAATCACAGGCCCTTGAACTGAGATGTATTTCACCTAACAGTTATTCTCAACCAGGAGTACCTCAAAATGCATGTAATAGGTACTTGGAGAGACTTTCATTCATAAAAAAATAAGTACATTTCTACATTGTAAATATCATCTATAGTTCTACCGTTTATTTGAGAGAGAGTAAGTAAATGCATTTTTATGTTATTTAGAAATAGTAGTCTTCTAAAACTCTTAACATCCCACATGTCAATACTCTTTATTAAACCGATGACCTTCCAGTCATACACTTGGTTAAAAAATATGAATAAAATAAACCCCTCTGCAGTGTGTAAGGAATCATATCCTCAGTGTGTATGTGAGTTTCGCTTTCCGTGATGTTGTCCAGTAGGTTTTCTACAATTCTCTAAACAGAATCTCCATGGTGATTGATTCACTGGGTCATTGCCTAGACCTCTCCTCTTCAACCATAGAGCAATGCACACGTATAACATTTACCACCTGTGGCATTGGAGGGGAGAGTGTACCACCATGGACGCGTTCCATTATTCATTCAACTTCTCAAGCCTTGTGATGGTACTGTACCTCTCAGATGACTCTTTTGAATAGGGCCACCGCTGATTTAAAAGAGAAAGGCTGCTTGTATTCAATGTGGCTGAAAACCTATGTATAACACACACTCAAGCTCACACTTAAAATATTCATACATGACACTCAGATTCATACTCTAACCTCTGTTGCCTTGAGAAATATTAACTGTATATGCAGCCACAAGGGCAACACACAGTGCTGACAGGTAAGTGGATTTTTTTTCTTCTCTTCTTGTTCTTTAAAAAGTTCAATGTAAATGACAAAATTACATTGAATGTGGGAAAGTTCAGGGAAAAGGTCACCCAAAAATGAAAATTCTGTTATTATCTACTCATTTACAAGTTAATCCAAACTAGTGTTGTCAAAAGGCCCGGTACTTCGGTACCAAGTCGGTACTAAAAAAATGTAAATGTGACGGTACCAGGTTTCTTTAAGTACCGGTAGTACCGAGGTCCCGTTCAAACCCGGTTCTTGACGCATACAGCGCTATGATTTCCGCGAAGCAGAAAACGAGGACAGAATCTCAAAATCCAGTCATGAAAATGAACCTATGAAAATATGGACAGTCACGGAATTTGTTAAAGTTAGAATAAATTAATCAAATCATATCTCCATATGGACCAATATTGGTAAATATTAAGCTGCAAAAGTTGTTTGAAATATGAATCCTGCATGTTCTGTGCGTCTCTTTGTGAATGATCGAATGGCAGAGACGTGCGGGTTTGTTTACTACATAGACTGAAGTGCGTGACGCTTGCATTAATTTCAGCATTACCACGCTGAATCGACACGCTACATGTAAACTATATTCTTTGTTGTTTTCTACTGTCAAAATAATGGAGTTCATTTAGAATTATTCATATTTTTCTAACAAGAGAAGATATGCCTGTTTCTCCAGTAGTGGGCGGAGCTAATGCGCACATGGCAATTTCATTGGCTGGCGTTCATCTATTACCATCCCTGTTTTGATTTCAGCAAATCAGTTCGACCGAACCCATACAACGTGATTAACATTCATGAACCTAGCAGCTCATCAATCCATAGTGCATTGTATATTGTTTGTATGGTAGTAGAATTAGTAGCAGTATTATCTTTTAATAATAATTCTATAATAATATAATGATCTATTACTATTTTTTTTTTACAGAAACCCTCAATGACCAAAAATATCAAAAATTAAGCATCACCACCAGTCTTAAGTTCAGTTAAAATGACAAATATGCATTCATTAAAAATTAATTTTTACATAAAGGCATTATGCTACTAAATATTACTATTATTTAGTAAAATGAATGTGATACTGCTTCTACTGTTGAAAAAATTAATAAAACTTTATTTTTTAAAAGAAATAAATCACAAAATATTTCTTCCATGTTTTAATTTTAATAGGAAATCTTTACCAAAAATAAAATGTGTTTAAATTTCTTAAATTAAAAGACAGATTCAATTTGGGTGAAACTTGTTTACTGTTTTTCATAATTATAACTTGTAGAAAAACGTTAAACACAATTGTAAATAAGTATAAAGAATGGCATTGGTTTTATTTTTAGTGATAAAACGTTTTTTTAATTATTATAATTTTTTTTTTAATTAGCATATTTTTGTGTTTTGCTTTGGTACCAAAATTGGTATCAAGAACCGTGGATTTTCACTGGTATCGGTACCGAATACTGAAATTTTGGTACCGTGACAACACTAATCCAAACCCATATGATTTTTTTTTTTTTTTTTTTTTTTGATAAAAGAGAATAGAAAATGAAGAGGAAAAATAAAAACCTGTTAATTGATTAATTGTAAGTTATCTTGTTGCATAATATTCTGTGAAAACAGTACATGGTTTTTCTTAAAAAATACTGTTAAATGTATGTTTTAACAAGAAAAAGTAAAATGACTTACAGTATTGTATTGCATTCCCACATATTCAAACTTTGAGCATCGTAACTTTTCACATCACAGTAAAATCATAATATATTCATCACACAAAGCTATCACATGGCATCAGAAAACTTGAAAAATAGTGCACAATTCATACAATGTTTTGTGTCCCATCCATCAATTTTTTCTGCTATTGAGTTTTATTAGGAAGAAAGTCATGTGGGATTAAATAAACATTAAGAGTGAATAAATGAAGACATACATTTCATTTTTGGGCAAACTATCCCTTTAATTCCTAAGACTCTGTGGCCTGTTCTGAAAATAAACAGTATAGTCAACCCAATGAATGTCATTTCCTTAAGTGCTGATGACTAAAAGGCTTAAATCCATTCTTATATAAACGTTGCTATTAATGTCTTAATTAAAGATGTAAATACCAGCCCCACTTCAAAAAATCAGGCCAGACATCAGAATTAAACATGTGGCAAAAAGAGAACGGGACGCCATGTTGGAGGAGATTCCCAATGAAAGAGAATTAGAAAGGAGCTGACCCAAATATCATCTCACCAACAGAGGAATCGTGTTATGCTAAGTAGGCCATAAAGGTACTTAAAGATTATGCAAAATTCTCTTTTAATGGATGACATGGAGAAATGAAAGACAGGCAAATCTCCAGGCAAGGGAGAGGTTACCGCCCCTTACGTCTCAACGTGTGTTTGGTGACAACCAAAGGGCATGAAATGAGGTGTGATGAGGTACATAAAGCAAGGTGGGGATAAAGACAGCTGGGGCATTGTGGTTAGAAAATATTAAAGGTTTTTTAAAAGATGATATTTATCTAAGAGTTCATATAGATATTCATCAAAACAAAAAAGTTACCGTTATACTGTATTGTACATATGAAAACAAAATGAAAACACATATGACAGCTTGCAATGTAAATTAAATAAATATTTTAAACAGTAGGCTATAACAGACTACACACATAAAAAATAAAATAAACATTTTTTATCAAGTAAAAAAAAAAAAAAAAAAAAAACGTACTAATATTTCAAGATGAAATTACTAGACTGAAGCTACTTAGGTTTCCATGATTATCCATGAATCATTTTAAAATGTGAATGTTAAATATGATACATACTATAAGAATGTTTCTTTGTAAAACATCCTTGTTTTGCATTCCCCATAATAAAAATAATAGTGACAACTGGTATTTATATGCATTTGAACTATCAGTCAGATGACAGAAGGTATTAAGTAGATACAATACGTGCAATAGGTTTTTAAGAAAAGTTTTGATTATGTTGATCATTTATCAGCCATAGAAATTTGTGTATCAAATATGATAAGTAGACTTTATTGGGTTAAGTACATTTATGATTGTGTTTATATTTTAGACCTTTGTCTTATTTATGTAGGCACACACAATGAGAAACCATGTCCATCCAGTGTCCTTCTCCCCACCTCTCTCAATCAGACCTCTGCCACAGGCACACACATACCAGGAGTGGGGCAGCGGTGAGGCCCTTGTGGAACCCATGCACCGTGAACCGGGAATTTTATTACTTCATTATTTTCCTTCCCTGCAACGCTCGCTTTCATTTGAGCAAGTCTCCACGTTGGTATAATGAGAGTGCTATAAAAACGTTGCTTTAAAAGGGTTTGCATACTCTCCCATTCTCAGCTCAACCCTTCAGCAAGCATATGGCAGGTAATCAGGTCGGCAATCACAGCACCCATAATACGTGCTGCATGATTTCAGCATTGTGCTATTATCCATCTGTTTCTGCACGGAGACACATGAACCTTCCTGTGAGAGGTCAGTGCTTTCATGGCTCTCCTGGATCCTCAAAGCTTTCCAGCCTTCTTCCTAGGAAGCAGTACGTACACCTGATTTCAAATGGACTCTGTTTTTTTTCTTCCTTGATAATTTTCTGACGAAGGCAAACTTAGTCCATCTGTTTATTTATCTACCTCCATCTACCTCTTTATCTACATATCTATCCAAGCATCCATCCATCTTCCCATTCATGTAATCACCCACCCGTCCATCTATCTACCTATGCTTTTGTCTTTGAATTGGTCTACAAGTGTTTCTAAATGCTGTAGTCTGAAAGTAGTCAAGTACAAGAATACATACTGTACAAGGACTAATATGTGATACAGCCGACAAGTGCATGCATGAGGTCAGATCGATAGATGAGCTTTATGTCATCATGCATGCACACACTAAATCTCTCTCTATCTCACACTCACACTTCTATAATGCTGTGCACGCTCCATACATAGGCATACTGAATGTACATTAAGTTACATTACACAGGAGGAAAATATCAAAGGCATCGTTGCCAAGGGAAATAAGTCTGAAATTCGTCACGATGTCCAATAAAAATAACTGCCCTGAAGAAATTTTTATTGTTAACTTTTTTGTATGTTGCGTATAAATAATATGTGCAGTGGTCTTTAAAAAAAAAAAAAAAAGTAAAAATCAAGCATTTATATTATATTACCAATGATTTGTGTACAGGCTTTGAAAACCTAGAACCATAGAATTCTCTAGACAGCTTTGCTAAAGAAGAGTGGCAAGAAAATCTATTATCTGTTGTTTGAATGACTTTATTGGGTTGTAAAATCAAAGTCGAGGTGAAAGGTCAAAATGGAGAGGTAACAAAAAACTGGTAAAAAAAAAAAATAACTTTTCCTGGAACGGGGAAAAAATACAGCCTTCATATCAAGGCAAGAAAAATGAGTCAAACACAAAAGACACTCCAAATCAGAATAAAATACAATAGGCTTTAAACCAAGACAAGACGATAAAACCTTCAATAAGAAGAACAGTGCTGATGACAACTTAACCCTGGATCTGGCAGCAAGAATGGAAACAATTACCTCCAGCTCCACACTAGCTTTGAACTTGTCCCTCTACGCATTTTTGTGGTACAGTCCTTTTCCATTCTGTATCAACAGTACAGCTCCACATCTTGTGTTGTATCCATTTGTATGAGTTTCAGATGTAAGAATAAACCATTTTAGTAGCCATGCCAACCAACAGACAAAATAATGCTAGGCTTGACTGATGTTGGCTAAAAGTCAATTAGATACGGTCTTGTATGTTGAGCCCATATTCAAGAATAAATCCAAAGTGTCTGAACATTTTACACAAACTCACCTGCTAATGATATATAGCAGCATGGTTAAGTACACAGATGTTAGCATACTTATAGACAACAGCCATCATCAGAAGAGTGGAGGACTATGAAAAGGGTATTTTAACTTTAAATTAGGTGCACACAATAATATATATATATATATAAAGTCATAAGTAGTAGAGGTTTATTTGTAGTGACAGCCAACAATATTATGGTTTGGGTCAAAATTATAGATTTTCTTTTATGCCATTAGGATATTAAGTAAATATCAAGTTCCATGAAGATATTTTGCAAAGTTCCTACTGTAAATCTCAAATAAAATCTCAAACATCCAAACTTTTTGTTAGATTAGTAATATGTGTTGCTAAGAATTTAATTTGGACAACTTTAAAAGTTATTTTCTCTTTTTTTTTTTTTTTACCCTCAAGTTTTCGATTTTCAAATAGATGTATCTCAGCCAAGTATTGTGATATACTAAAACTATACATCAATATAAAAATTATAAGGATTTTTTATTATTATTTATGTTTTTTAAGCATAAGAGACTTCTTTCAACCATCTGAACAATATTAGCACAGGTTAAGAACATATTTTAAACATACAGTACATTTTTTCAGTTTCAGACTTCTGAAAAACACTGCCCAATTCTTAGAATTTTTCATATTTAAAATCCACTTTAAATGAAAATCTGATTTAAAAGTTTGAAATCATAATTAGGGAATTTCAACACCTCCCTTCAAACAGCAGCCCTCCCTTTCTGCATCCGTTTGAGAAATGAAGCCCACAAATCTTTATTTAGAGATGTGTGATGATCGCTTTCTCTCTCTCGGAGTGCATTAGAATGCACTGAGAGCAGTCATCCCTTCCTCTCGTCTCCTCAATCTCTCTCCATGCTGAAGGCCTTGTTTGTACAGCTCTCAGCCCAAATCCATTATTACTTCCTAAACTGACAAATCATTTCAACAAATACAATCTCCCTCTCCTTGCGCTGGCTGATAAGATAAATGCTGAACTCGAGAGGGGACTGAAACGGAGGTAGAGGTTCATATTTCAATTTGCAAAGCACCTCGCTCTGAATCTTAATTTAGAAGCAATAAGACAAACAACGTGCTAAAAAAAAAAAAAAAACACAACACTGAGGATTAACGTCCCAGTGAGAGACAAAAGTCTTATCTAACTCCTGATGACAAAAAGGTGGGCTAATTTTACCTCATAAAATTACTTATTTATTTTTATAATAATAATAATAATAGCCATAACAAAATAATGATAATAATACAGAGTCTATAGAGAGATGATTTCTAGTGTTTAGAATAGCCCTCGGCTTCTGTCCTTCCCCATAAGCCTGTGTTTGTTTTAATTGTGACCAATAAAAAAGGTCATAATTAATACCCCAACACAGACACTGATAAACAATTCCAAATTGCCACCATAATCAAATGATGCAAACATCTATGAGTTACAAAAGTTCACAGCCACAACTGACAATTTCTTAATTGTATTCAGTCATTCATGGAAATTTTATTAACATGGAGCTGATGTATCCTGCCCTTCCTCTGTCACAACATCAGGGATCTAATTTCATTATTTTCCACAAGATTTGCTTGACTACTGCCATGATTTTAATGCCGGTGCAGTCCAGATGTTTATGCTATTTAAATTAGGAGGCAAGGCCTGTTGGGTAAACATAATTAAAGAAAGTTTTTTTCCTTCTTTTTTTTTTCTCTTGCCCTCTCTTTGTCTCTTCGCTTCCCCTCTCTCCGTCTTCATAAGTTTACTTCATTAGGCAACTTTCATTTAACTCCCGATGCCACATGGCCCTCCCATAAAGCACAGTCCTCCGCAGATCTGTGAATGGCTCACAGCACCGTGAAGGAGCCTTACGCACATCAGCGCACCCGCAACGCAGGCACAACAGCAGGCTGGCGAGAGGGGTCAAGGTCTCTGGGTCCACAGAGGGAGGAATATTAGGTGCTAGTGTTTACATGCTTGCTGTTCTGCCATTAAAAAAACAAACCATGCAAAATACTGACATAAACTAACAGTATGTCTAAATAGATATGGCTGAAAATACTTTTTTTTTTTTTGGTGTTTCAGTGCATGAAGCTTAAGAGAAACACCTTTATCTAAAGCAGCTTCCACATTTAAGCTTGGTTAATTACCTTGAATGTGTTTATTTGTTTGTCATAATACACACAAACACTATTTGCGTGTTTCTTGAAAAAAAAAAAAATACATAAATAATAATAATAAAAAACCTTTGCTGAAATTAAAGTTTAGTTTAACTTGATTCTCTAGAATAAATAAACCTAAAACTGAAATAAAAGCAATAAAACCTATTTAAGCATTAAAACTATATGTGACCCTGGACCACAAAACCAGTCTTAAATTGCCTGGGTATATATGTGGTATTAGTCACATCGATTTTTCTTTTATGCCAGAAAAATCATTGGGATATTTAGCAAAAATCATGTTCTATGTAAATTTCCTACTGTAAATATGTAAAAACTTAATTATGCATAATATGCCTTGCTAAGAACTTGATTTGGACAGCTTTAAAGGTGATTTTCTCAATATTTAGATTTTTTTGCACCCTCAGATTACAGATTTTCAAATAGTTGCATCTCAGCCAAATTTATTTATATCGTAGCACACCATACATCAATGGAAAGCTTATATATTCAGCTTTCAAACCCTTTATGACTGGTTTTGTGGTCACATATAGGCATAAAAATGTATAGGCAAAAATAATAATAATAACAATAATAATAATGAAAAGAAAAGAAAAGAAAAACAAAACAAAATACTAAAACATAAAAAAGGAAAAAAAAAATACAAAAAAGTAAATTGAAATCTTACCAAAAAATATGTCATTGTTACTAAAATAACACGTTTGCAAAGTAAAAAATAAATGAATGAATAAATAAATAAATAAATACAAATTATAATAAATAAACAAACAAACACCCCCTCCCCCCAACACACCCATGGACGAGGCTGCTAAATAAAGTTTCAAAGTAACAGGATAAACCAGCATATACAGTATGTATAAAATTGTTCAAATATGACAAATATATAAATCATGTAATGAATCATGGTCTGCTGTGTGTGGCTTCACACAACAGTTTAATGAATGATGGTCTGTGTTCAGCATACAGAGGCTAATTAAATAAAAAAAAAAAAAAAAAAGAGAGAGAGTGATAATTTCCCTATATGGGTGAACTGTTCTGTACAGAGATGACGGGGCTAGGGACAGAAACCATTACATAAGCATCATAGCATGGCAGACACAGCATATGAACCCTGCTTTGATAATTCATATAAAAGCCAGTATTTCTCATCGCTCACAGACACGCATACTGTCTAGATGGTGTTGAGCATTCTGCTACTAAAGCAGCCCCGGCATTCTAATTTCAATGACTTGTGAACCCTCACCGTGCATTAGTTAAAAAAGTATCATTGAGGTCTAAGCCGGTGATGAGAGCATTATTTCTACTGTTTAGCGAATACTAATCAGCCGTCCTAAAGCGCGAGCGAACGTGTCTGTATGTGCGCGCAGAGGAGTGAAAGAAATTATATCACTTATGTCAGAGTGCTAATAGGCCCAGCCACACTCCAAATTTAATTTCATAAGCCACTGTTCTTGATTTTTCCCCCCTTTTCAGATTAGTGACTAACAATCTATTACAGGCAACATCACAGACAGTGTAATACAAGAGGTCATTACCAGATTACGTAAACTCCAGACTTGCATTACCATTCCACATCCATTTACATGATGATTATTACAGCAGAAATTAGAGTGTGATTAGAGGGCCCAGTAGCCTTTGCTCTCCGCAGACACATCTGGGCACACAGCAGAGGGGGACTGACCATTTGTGCCAAGGATTTATAGAAGCATGTCAGCATTTGTTTTGTCAGCGTGATCGCAGCAGCGCCTCGGTCATAAAACCAGTCATTCTGCTCGCGTTTCCCCACTGCGGGCCAAACCGTTCATTTAGCATATTTGATATAAACACCTATTCTTTCCTGGAGCCACGACGAGGAGAACAAACTCCTCCGACTAGCTCTCCACCAGCGCCATACGTCCGTTTATAAGTATGCAGCGTGTGGAACGTTCGCCATACTTTAGTGCACATGAGCTGAGTAGCTGTCAAAATTACAACAGGCATCTCAAGTAATTATGCAGATTTATGCAAAGCATTAACAAGAAGAATTAAAAGCACAAATGAGGTGGCTACACTTGAATTGTTAAGATTATGAATAATTACCATGAATCTTTTTTGCTCTTCATATAACTTGTTTTTGATAAACAAAGTCTTAATTATCAGAATACTTCTGAGAATATCGGTGACCTTCATTAATCTTACAAAACAAGTCTCTGGTGAGCGGCAGCTGAGGAGGCCTGCTCTCACACTGAGTACACAAATAACAAGAGCAGCGTATGCTAACTAGCCACTTCAGAGAGCCGAGCGTGTGGCCAGGTATATCTTACAGCTCAGCCACGGATGCACAATCATGTCAGGCGACTCTGCCTTTCCATCTGGGACTCCCTCATTCCAGCTACTCATTAATTACAGCCACATTTCTCACCCCATCCTCCCTTCTCTTCTCAATATGAGAAATCTGTTTTCGTCCCCAAACTCTGCTGTGAGAGGAATTGTTTCGGAGCTTCCGTTTTGGACGTCGCCGGTTGACTGCTGGCCGCTCACCCCGACCCTCCCCGGATTCGTCTGTGGCGATGGAGCAGATCTTCACCTCCGCCGCTGTGGCGTGTCACGACGGCCTGTCAATCAATGCGTACCTGGCAGGTTTCTCATCCACCCACTCAGTCTCTCGGAACAGACTGAAGGTCCATTCGTCCAACCCCTACCACACCACTCTTCCCTTCAACGCTCTCCAGCTCCTCCACCCTCCATCTGTGCTTCACATACTCTCCTTGTAGCTCACAGACCATGAGGATGGGGCTCACTGGCATAGAAACCTGCTCCATAACCCTCCCGCCAAAGCACAATCAACAAATCTCTGACAAATAATACATGTCTGTCAAACAGCTGATTCATTGACATCATTCTTTTTCTTTTTTTGCATTTGTCTCTTTGTAAGACAGATATTGTGCAGGGAACTGGTCATAAATTTGATTTTTAAATGATACTATACAATAACATGTAAATATGCCATACACTCTGTATAAAATATTTGTATATATTATTATTATTATTAAAATCTATATTACAATATATACACACATTATAATACATACAAATGTTTGCAAGTTTGGGGTCAGTAATATTTTGACATTAAAATGATCAAATACATTAAATTGATCAAAAGTGACAATGGAGATATGATTTCTTTTTCCAATAAATGCTGTTCTTATTAAAGGGATACTCCTCCCCAAAAATCCAAATTTTGTCATTAATCACTTACACAATGTTGTTCCAAACCCGTAAAACCCATCTTCGAACACAATTTAAGATATTATGGATGAAAACCGGGAGGCTTGTGACTGTCCCATAGACTGCCAAGAGAAATATAAGGTCAAGGTCCAGAAAAGTATGAAAGATATCGTCAGAATATTCCATCTGACATCAGTGGTTCAACCTTAAAGTTATGAAGTGATGAGAATACTTTTTTACATGAATAAAACTAATGGATGCACTGTTTTCTACGTGTATTTATGAATTGATTTGAAAGAAAACAGCACATCCTTGCGGCGCGACTGACACAGAAAAGTGTACGCAGCGTGCGCTACAGTGATGTGGGGAGAGACAGAGACGATGAATTGTTGAATAAAATCGTTGTTTTTGTTTCATTCGCGTACAAAAAGTATTCTCATCACTTGATAACGTTACGGTTGAACCACTGATGGTCAGATGGACAATTCTTACGATGTCTCTCATACTTTTCTGGCCCTTGATACTGTATTTTACTTGGCAATCTATGGGACAGTCACAAGCCTCCTGGATCTTAAAAAAATCTTGAATTGTGTAAAAAGCTGTACAAACTTTTAGGGGTTCAGAACGACATGGAGGTAAGTGATTAAATATCCCTTTAACTTTCTCTTCGTAACAGAATCGTGAAAATCCTTAAAATTTATCACGATTTCCATAAAAATATTAAGCATATTGATTGTTTTTAATATTTTAAATAAAAATAAATCATGTGACATTTCTTTTGAAGACCGAAGAAATGGCTGTTGCAAAAATGAAGCTTTCCCATTACAGGGATAAATTACATTCTAAAATATACTGACAGTTATATATATCAATAAGCATAGTGGCTCACAGTACTTACAGTACATGTACTAACCACTACACCAATGCTCAGAAGAATGATGGACATATCATTGATAGAGGAAGGTGTGTATATACTTTGTTAATTCCACAAAAAAGGCAGCTATGGACACTTTCTATCAAGCTTTGAGAAGTGTGTGTGATGACAAATCCCATTCATTCTTTTTGTTATGATAACGTGGCCACTGCACCCAAACATGCACTCTGGAGAAGAGAAAAGGAAATGAGCTATTTAGCACACAGCCACAGACACTACACTCCGTAACCCACATATCATGCATGTGGAGTACTGCTAGCTTTAGGAACAGATGTCAGTCCTGTTTTACAGTGATGTTCACACTGAGTTTGTTAATAAAGAAGCGTGACAACAGAACTGACAATATTAGATAGTCATAAGTAGTCATGATTTGTCAGTCAATTTTTAATCTGTGTTAGAGCCGTTTTGACAAGACCCACAATTTGTAATAATAGATTATTATTATTATTATTATTATTATTAAAGCTGTATTTATGTGATCAAAAACTGTAGGGCTGCCCCCTAATTGACGACTAACCTTAAGTCAACAAGAAGAGGTTTGGCAGAACAAAATTTAATTAGTTTGCAGAAGACAAAAAGTGCATGGACAGATCGTTAACGGCTGTATTTTGTGGTAATATAGTACATTCAAATGCTCGCCTATAAGTCATCAACCTCAAATATTGCTTATCATCTGAAATATGTAAGTAGTAGTAACTTTACATGGCCGCTCAATCTAATGTTAACCTTGAAAAATGTGAGCTGTTCAAGTGTCTTTGCAAAGTGTGAAAGCTAAGCAGTAGCACGCTCAAAGCATGACAGATGGAGTCGCCGGTGCAGTCACTTGCTCTTAAAATACTCCGTCATTTTGGTCATACAGATAAGAGTAATACATCTTTCAAATCTGTAAAGCCTCTAAGTTTATTTGTGTGCACTCACTATAACAACAAAACATTGCACTTTTGTAAAATCATGAAAGCAAAAAGGGTATATAACTATCCCTTTAAATAAAGTGTATTGACTTTCTGGTGTTATGGAAATTGCAATCTTTGCAATGTACTTTGATATTCACAACTCACATGAGAATAGAAAATTCAATTACTTGTTGATACAAGCCAGTTTTTGATCCACACCTGAAACATGCAGTACAAATGAAACAAAGTCACACTGGTTAATAAATACAGTTGTCAAACATTTCTGGTATAATAGTAACTAATGTGTGCTCTGACAATTGCTTCCATTAGTAATACTCCAGTCTGTAAATTATCAATACTTAGATGTAGCAAACCATGAAACACTTCCTCCTTGAGCACAAACACCAGCGTAACCGCAATGACCATTTATCACAATTTAATAACACAGATAATTGCGTTTGCATATTGATCTATAAAAACACTATAATTCACAAGGCCAGAAAGAGGCAGGAGGTTTACTGCTCATCTTCTGACATCAATGCAGGAATACTGAAAGAGTTTACATGAAGAGATGGTCGCTGTTAACCTGTTAGTCAGTGCCCGATTTACAGAGTTTATTTCTACATTTTCCCTTTTTAAATCGATAGGGAGTCAGGCCTCTTCCGCAGCAAGAGCTGCTCATTTTCTCCACATCAATACATCCCCACAGTTCACTCCGTTTCATCCCCCTCCTTAGTATTAGGGTGGTTTTAATAGGACTAGCCTTTAGTTTGGAGCCGTTTTCCCATCAGGCACAGCGCTTTTAAGTTATTTTAGACTGAAAGGTTGCAGTATGGAGGTAAGAATTGTGGGAGGGGCCGCCCCATAGACCAAAGCACCGCTCGACCGTGACCTCCGGGTCACAACATGGCACTTGCACATGGAGAAAACTTGGCATCGGCTTTCCATGTGCAATCCAAGATGCACACAGGATACATACCCAGGGAGATGATTCGCCATTTTTTCTGTCTTTCTTTGTTCTCCATTCAATTGAAGTCTGCGTCTATCGACTTAAACGTTTTCGAAATCCTGGTGCGCTCCGGTTGCACGTCGGCCTATCGCGGTTTGATGTGAATGTGTTTTTGCATGGGTAATAAAGCAATGCTCAGGCTGAGACCATCATTATTCTGTTAATGAAGTTGGGTTAGTTGTTTAATTTGGTGTCTGTGTGCTAGCAGGCCTGCTGTTTGTTGCTCCAGTGTGGAGTGGGGAGGAAACAAACTCCAGTGCGGCCACCATTCCCGCTCCAGCATGCCTCTACCCAGTCGCCCCTCGAACTCCCCCTTCCATCCCAAGCACCCCACCGCTTCAGTGCCTGACCCCCAGGCAAACAGATGTCCCATCAGCCCAGGCAGACAGGACTGCCTGTCTCTCCCTCACAAGGACTCTTTAATTATTCCCCCTCTCGCACTCCTCTCTAATAAAACATTAGCTTGCTAATCGAATCTGGTGCAGCTGAATCCAGCATAGCCCTCCCAATGCACATGGCCATCGACAGAGAAAAGACACATATAGACCTTCCCTTGTTGTCCGCACATCAATCAGCAGACGAGTTAAAAGCAAGAATCAACAAACATGTTGAATCTCAGATATAAGTGAAGATTAGTGCTTCAGTCACTAAAAATAAACCATCTGGCTCTCCTCAGTGGACCTTTAAATGGGATTTCTCGCATTCAAAAATGAGCTCTGAAGCTCAAAAAACCCCAATGTTGGGAACAGTACTTTTAAAAGTAACATGTTACAATATCGTATTTTTCATAATAACAAGTTACTTAATCGTACTGTTTTTAATGTTAAGAGACATAATGCAGAACTTTTTTCCTTTCTGCCAGCTCACTGAAAACATTTTTGTGTTGTTTTTCGTGTTTGTAGAGCACTAACTCACATACTGTATGTTATACAACAAAAAAACATGTAACAATTGGCACAACAATTGTCATTCTACAGCAATGCTAAGGTCATGGTAAACACAAATTCCACTGAAGCACTCAAGATTTGCTTTTTAAACGCGGTTGAAGATAAAAAAATAAATAAAAATAAATACTCCTACATATAAGCATGGCAAAAACAAAATATGCATCAGGCTCCCTCATAAAATGACAATTACTTATTCACCTCAAATACAGTATTAATGCTGTTTCTACCAACATAGAATAAGTGAAATGCTACATGTATGTTTGTATTAACTAAAAAAATAAAATAAAAATAAAAAAATCACAATAATGCACATTATTATTACATTTTCACCATTACATTTTTTCATCAGTATGCTACTTTACTCGTTGTAACGCTTTCCTCCAACTCTGAATACATCAAGAGTCAGTCACAAAAAAAAAAGTCTAAGAGAAGGACATCTTGTACTGAATTTAATTTCAATCCTGAAGCACTAGTTTTAAATTTGCGTACATCACCGTGTTACCTGTTGTTACTGCTTTCTCTTACAGTATGTGCCACTAAAGCGGAGGGGAAGCCAAGCAATGGAAGGCCCAGCAAACTGACCCGCTAAATGTATTCTGCTCTCAATAACTGCTCTCAGCTGAAATTCATGTAAAACGCCAGGAACTCCCGATGCTTTTAAAAGCCACATCTGATAGTAGATAATGACACAGATTTCAGGGCCATTATGGAAGGCTATCAAATATTCCATTTCTTTTTGCATTTAGATTTGTAAAACGTCCACATAGTCCACACCTCATTCACTGACACAGTATCTGCCGAGTGTGGCGGACGATAAGACGGTCCACAACCAACAGAGCTTAGAAGGAAAGAAAAAGCGAGATATTGGAAAATGCTTATCAAAAATGAAATGCTGGAAATGTATAACTCACTACGACAGAGATTTCTTTAATGCTTTAGAATATCAAATGCTTTAAATTCAAGACGAGGTAACAAGGTAAAGGTCAGCCTGTAAAATAACCAAAAGAAGCATGTGCAAGTGACATGCATGAAAGAAAATGTGTATTATTGCTATTTTTACTTATTCATTTATGTATTTTGTTCCGACGGGTTGCTTTAAGACCGTACGTGTTTGCTCCTTGTGTTGCGCCATGCAAACGAATGCAAGGGGAAATGACTGCACCTGAAACCTATTAGTTTCATGTAGATAAAACCTAGATAAATGTGAAAAAAAATCCTCTGACTGAAGAACAACAACTGGAAGGGAGAGAAAGAGCAGAAAATGAGAGGTTCAACAGGCACCCATCAAAAACTTCTCAGTAATGGGCAGGCATTCACCCATTGGACCAACATCTTTCAATTTATTAGCATGACAAAGGACACAATCATTTTGGATATGCCTGAATGCAATTTTCATTAACTTTGCAATGATTTATTAACAAAAGTGTCAGGAATGTAATAAAAGCAGCAGGACCCCACAAAATGCCAAAATAAAAAAATAGAACAAATTTAACTGAATAAAATAAATAATCTCAAACGAAGAGGAAAGAGGTAAAATCAGGAGAGAGAGAAAAAGACATTACATTTCGCTAATGTTTTGTAGCCTCAAGTCAGTAAGGTCTTGATTCAATCAGAAACATCATAGAATTTAAACACTGCAATTAATGCATCGAGTAAATAATATTCACATATCTCATTTGCATGGAATTACAAAACAAATTAAGGCCAGTCCTCTAATCTGATTGGACAATGCAGCATTTCAAGAGTGCTTATATTTAGTACAACAACATTTACTGTAGCTGATTAACTATTAGTTATGGCTGATTATATATTAACTATTTTACATAAATAAATTAAACATGAAACACAAAAAATAGAAGTCAACCATTTTGAATGCTATATGTGAAATTAGACATCATGACATTATAATAAATAAATATACAAATTTGTATATATATATATATATATATATATATATATATATATATATATATATATATATATATATATATATATATATATTAGTGGTGGGCATTTTTTTTTGATTAATCTAGATTAAAATGGCTCATTCGAATTCTGCCGAAGGCATTCAGAATATGTGTGTTACACAAATAAAATTGACAAACAGTAAGTCTTTGAGAAGGGGTTTATCAAGCTAGGTGGTGCATTAGAAAAGGGGCTCATCTCCTGTTTCCAAACTGCATCACAAAATGCTTGAAAAAGCTTTTAACTAATTCCACATTGCACAAGGTGCAAACAACTGTACTCCTGTTTCACACATACTCCGTCTGCAGTGGGTATGCGCTCCATATTTTTTTTACGCACCCATGTTAACGGATTCCAGTTGCGTTCCAGGAGCGTTGCGTCTGTAGCAGTGCAGCGATCGTTTACATACCGAGTAACTGCAAACGCGTCCTGTGTGAAAGCACATCGAGTCTGTGCTGCACCACATACGTAACGCACACAGACTGCATACGCACTGCAGACGGAGTATGTGTGAAACAGATGTGAGCAGGTCCGTAGCTGGGATCAGCGGGGCCCCGGTGAAGGTTGTACCAGTGGGCCCTGTTTGAAATTGTTTAATTTGTATGTTCGTTTATTTTTATTTATTTGTGCTATTTACACAATGTTTAAGTTTTTTTCAAGTTTGTAGGTGTCAAGGTACAGAAACCAAATAATTAAAATAGCACTGGATAGTCTTCAATGTAAAAATGAAGTATACAATCAAACCTACATTTATTCAGACACCTTAAACATTTCTCACATTATTACAGTTTTGCTATATACATATATATATATGAATCATTTTTGGTTTTTTAGAGCATAATTTCCAAGGTAGATATTTTGACATATTTTGTATGTATTTGTCGGCACAAGAGCAAAAATAACCAAATTCGATGTTCAAGTGTTTTGAGACGCCTTTCTCTTCGCAGAAGAGAGCTCGGTTCAGTGCCGCTGTCCGTGATCCGCGGCTTTCTCTCTCTCTCCGCACCGAACACAGCGCGGGAGTAACAGCTACTCTGTTCAGCTTTTCTGCACCTTGTTTTTGAATGCTTTAATGTTTAAATCGACATGCGGTAAGGCGTAAAAACGTGTGAAAAATATAAGCTTTTGTGACGATGCACAGCAGTGGCCTGTCAACTGCCCTGAGCATCTTTTTAGGCTGGCCTCAGCGAGTCAGTTATATAAAATGTCAAGGTGAAAGTCATCATAGCTTGCTTAGTATAGACCCAGCTCCCAACCCAACTTTGAGAATAGATTAACGGCGATATTTTTTTTATCGCCCGATAAGAGTCTCGCATTAAAGCAGCACGTTAACGCCGATAACGGCCCACCACTAATATATATATATATATATATATATATATATATATATATATATATATATATATATATATATATATATATATATATATATATATATATATACACATAGAACAGAGAAACACAGGAGATGGTGAAGCACTAAACATCCTGATCGGCCATGGTTTTCATTCTCACTCAAGGTGTCACACAGGAAAACACACATGTGCAAAAAACACGAAATCACATACACACATATGCTCTATGAGAAGAAACAGGACACCATATTGGTGGTGGTGACAGTTACTTGCACATGTGAGATGGTTTGTCTCTTGGCGGGGAGCTCGTGGCAGTTGAGTTTCATTATTTATTTATCTTTTTATTTTTTTATACCAACACTCCCTCGCAGTAGCACAGGCACAATAATAACTCTAAAAATATTCAGAGACTAAATAGAAAAATCATCATCTCTGCATTACCTCCTCCTTCAGTTACTGGAGATTACCATCTCTAAATGTGATTTTCATCATTTACTACTTATTAAACCTCGAGAACCAAATATTTACAAAGCCGCCGGAGCTAAAATTGCTGGAAGAACTCGGAATCAAGCTCTCATTTCACAGAGGAACAAAAAAAAAGAAAAAAAAAAAGAAATGAAATGAAGACTAAACATGAAGGTAGTTATTGAGAGACTGCAGCGACGAGGGAAACGTCAGACGAATGGAAAATATGTAACAACAAAGAGAGCGTTTGTTGCTGCTTATCAGAAATGCTATGTGGACTACAGGGGCTGACACACATATTAACGCAAGTCTGAGTTAAGGTCCCTTAGTAGTACACTTTCCACACCCCAGAGCCTCTCCATATCATTAAGATTTTATCAATTTATAATCTGCCTGAAAGAATAAATAATAAACTGTAGCATAAGCAATCTTCAAAAGGCACATAGTCCCTCCCAGGTGAACAGCCACAAGACACATAAGTCACTGCTAAAAGTTTGAACTGACGAAAAAACACCCAAAAGTGATCAAGACAAGGAAACGGTTACATGTTCTTCCATGCTCTCTTTTCTAAGCAGGATATTGCATGACCAACTTTCTTTCTAAAACTTTTCTCCTCAATATTTCTCTCTTAGAACGATAGTCATCAACACAAACATATGGCCTCCAAAGTTATGCAAATAATCAGTGCAAAAATGATAGCGCCATCAGTCCGATTATCCGGACATAAAACTAATTTGTGCTCCAGAAATACATATGTACCTGCTTTCCCCAAAGGAAAAATGCCTTGTAGATTGAAAATAGCTTGGAGTAGGGCAAGAACAAAAAAAGGGTGGAAAATACCATGTATTTCTTATATATAGTCAACTTTTAGCAAAGCTTATTCTGGCAAAGGTGGCTGATGGATGGGGTTTCTTTTTTAAGCCCTTTCAGGGAAAATAAAAATAAAAAAATAAGCTCAACGTTGCAATTTACCAAGCCATATAAATCAGCCCGTGACCACAAATAATTCTGCGAGGGGAGAATTTATATGTTTAATTACACAGTGCAGGTGCCAGGCTTGTCTTCCTCATTACTCTCTGATACATAAAACACTCAATAACACGTATAGCAGCAGGACAATGGGAAGACAAAGTAATTAGCTGGCTGTTATTTAATAAGTTACTTCTATGAGATGCTTCATCTTGCTCGAGTTTAGCATACTGTATTTCGTTAGCTGAGCACTCCTGATCGCCTTAATATACATAGCCGGGTTGTTTTTTCATTCGGTTACCAGGTAAATACCTCTTGTTTTTTTTTTGTTTTTTTTGCTATGAAGGTACTTAAACTGGGGGAAGCAAATGAAGAACAGGAAGCAACCATTTTCCGAGATAGGCAGGTATGATCCGCACACCTGAGCGACACACAGGGCACCGGCGAGCAACGGGCAGCAGTGAGCCAGTTCCAGCCGTCCTGTTTTACCCCTGGGCCTGGAATCATACCAAAGTCGAGCAGCATGCCAATGTGGGTGGCAAGGGATGCAAACCACAAAGTCAGGGGAGTTCAGAAGAACAGAAAAGGGCCTCTCAGGAGAGATAGGGCAAGAGAGGAGGAGTCGGAGAGAAAGAAAGACTGATGTAAAAGCCACATGTGCACAGGGCCTCCTCTCTCTTCTTCTTCAGCTTGCCGCAGTCCAGCTGCCCTTACCACAATCCCAGCCTGGGGATGTTTAACTACCCAACGCAGTCAGGGGCCAAGTCGCTCTCTTTTCTTTCGCCGTATCTCTCTTTCTCCATTCCAAAACCCACAAAGTCCTGAGTAAACACAGTCCAGGCTACCTCACTGGCCATTTTCTTCTCTTTAGGCCTGGGGCTGTTTAGAGACCAGCCAAACCAGGTCCGGTTCCCCCTCCCTGCAGGCCTCACACGAGGCCTGACCTCACCCGCTCGCGGCTCCCACACAACGGGCTGTGGGTAAGCTAATATAGGCCTCTCTCACTCACACTCACCCACATGGCCGTGTTGGACTTGGCCGGCGCTGGTCTGGCACGAGTTGACAGGCGGACAGCAGAGGGCCGTGGGAACAGCTTGGCGAGGTTTGATGTCCGCGGGGCCGTTTGGATACGCTGAGCGTTTTTAACAGGATGTCATGGACTACCTGGCCCGCTCAATCTGTTTCGGCACGTCTCGGCAGACTCGGACTGGGCACCAGGCCGGACACAAACCATTTACTAAAATGCCGCATTTACTCTAACTGCAGTAATTACTTGACAGCAACAACACGGGTGACCATATTTGACAGGCACACTCAAAGGGGCATACCAAAACAGATTCTGGTGTGGTTGAAACACAAAACTGCACTTGTTTAAACTAGTTTATCCAGGTGCTGCTGCTGCGGCTGCTTTTCTTGTACAGTATTTTTGATTCTTTGGATTTTGAGATTGGAAACATGCCTTAAGTCAATACATTTCCCCTTATGGACATTAGCTGTGTAATAAATAAAATGGAAAGCACAGTCATTATTGCCTGTTGATACAATTGAAGTGGGTATGCATGATTAATATAAGCTGTAGACTTTTAGAGGGCATATATATCGAGGCCGTAAGGAAGATACAAGTCCATTGATTACTTTGTTGCCTTTTCATGTAAATGCAGTTCTGTTTTATCGAATGTACATAAGAAAACCACCAGAGTGGTGAAAAATACTAAATCAGTCAGAGCCATTGTTTAGCAGTTCATCATCATACCTTTTTCTCCCTATAATATCTGTTAATAAAATTGGCAAAAGTGGCAAAAAGTATTTTTGCTCCTACAGTATATGAACAAGATAAAAAGATAAAAGAAAAAAAAGATAATATAAAAAGATAACCAGTATGAGCGCACTTGTTAAATCATTGGACGACGTGACATCACACCTCAATAGCCAGCCAAGTACTTTAAAGCATTTTCATCAAAGTTATTAGTTTAAATGTGGCAATGCAAGTATATTTGGATTAAGAAGAGAGAGGAGGTCTAGCATAGGTTAACAGATAAACAGGCAGAATAGAATGGGACAAGATGGGCTTGTTAAAATTCTATATTACTCTATATAATTATATTTTCCTGAACTTAGTTTATTTCTCAAAGGGATAGCTCACTCAAAATGTCATTCCAATCCTGTATTACTAAAAGCTAAATGTGCTTAATATCCAAGTAGTGCTGCAACAACGCATCGACGTCATCGATTACGTCGACTACAAAAATACGTTGACGTGCGTGAAATCAACGTGAAGCATCTTGGCGCTCTCCGGTGTTACGGTTTAAGTGGTTACCGTGTGATCTGGTGACCAACTTCCTGCTTCAGGTCTGATGTTCTTGCACCGCGTGCGCGTTGTGACCGCGTCGCTTCCATTATGAGCGCGCTTATCGCGCGCCTACATTGGAAATAACCATAGACAGTAAAAGAAATGGACACAGCGACCCCATTGGAACTCAATTGAGACAAGTGAAGCCCATTTTTTGCGTTTTTTAGCACTTCCGTTTCTAATGCGCAGACTCAAACTAAGCTTGATGACGTCAGCAACCTGTCTGACAGATGTAAATGTTCTAGTAGCTGTGCGTGCAAACTGCCATCGTTAATCTTGCAGAGACGGCAAACTTGAGTGGGGAGTTCTTTGTCGTGAGTGAGCAGGAGTAAGTATTCTGATTAATTATTTTGTATAGTATTTTAAAATGTAACGCCAGTACGCCATATTAAGTTAATTGCCTGCGAGTTTCTCCTCCTGTCTGTACGGTAATGCGACAGAGAGTCGAGTGGTTGTGACGCAATCGTTAGCCTATTTTTCACAAAAATTGTTTATACGGGGACATAATGTAACATAGAAGGTAATGGAGCCCTTTATACATTGTCGTGTATCTTTAGAAATAAATAATGGACAAACGGAGTCTTTAAACGCCTCAGATGTAAAGTTATTCGCTGTCAAAGTGACGCCAAAATGAATGGGAGTCAATGGGAATGTTAACGCTAGTGAAGTTCTGCTAAAAGATGGCAGCCCCCACCCGACTTCAACTTCCAGTCGAGTTCCTTGCCCCCTGGAAATAACGAACTTGAGCGCGCAATAGACGTGATATGTGAACGGCCCCTTAAAAAGACAGCACGCCATGAGACAACAGTCACAAACCACCGAGCCACCCCGAATCAGCTCCAGATCTCTGGAAACCATGCTAAACCATAGCAGAACCCTGACTACATTTCATGGTTTGTGATGCTAAAGAACATTTCATGACGTCTCAGACAACTGTAAATGTATGGCTACTGTGGTTTAATTATAAATGCTATCATAAGCTCATATTTACCATAGTAAAATAACTTTATTTGCCTCTTATTTATTTTATACTGTAATAACTTCAACCACATAAGTTGAAAATTTATAAAGGTTGAAATATTATATTAGAAGTTGTAATTTTTTTTTTTTTTTTTTTGTAAAGTTATCCAAAGGATTCATTAGCTAATTTAAAATAGAAAATTAGATTATTTATTTATTGTTATAAAAATAATCATTAGATTAGTCGACTAATCGAAAAAATAATCGTTAGATTAGTCGACAGAAAAAATAGTCGTTAGTTGCAGCTCTATATCCAAGTTTTATTTGTGGCATCATCAATGCCAAACCTAGCTTGATGAACCCTCACTCGCCATATCTGAATATATGTGAATGTAAATGGCTTCTGGAAGTTTGAGAGATATTCTTTGTATAAAGCTATTGTATGGTATTTTTGTATCGATTTTGCATCTCAAAAGGATAGTTCACTCAAATTGTGTTATGATTTGTTGTTTCAAACCTGCATGACTTTCTTCCTACTGCAGAATATAAAAAAAAAATATATATATGTATATTTTGGGAACTAAACAACACTGGTAAGAGCCTCAAAAGAGAAGCTTGGACATTCTGCCTAAAATCTTATTTTGTGGTCCACGCAAGGAGAAGAAATAAGTCATGTGGGTTTTGGAAAGACATGACAGTTTATTTTTGCATGAACTGTCCCTTCAAGGTGCAATTGAGGCATTTGAGACATGCAGAACTCAAAAATCACCAAATAAAAAGTACATGACAATTTAAACCATGCCTTGGTTTGTTGCATTTTGAGATGCCTTCCCCTCAACTGAGGAACCTATACCACTGGTTTCCTGGCAGGAAGAGGACTATGGCAGGACTGAGCTGGACCAGGGTTACTTTATAATGAGAGGAGGCAACACTCACAGAAGACTGTCAGATCAACTAAATCCCACCACTGAGATTGTCCCTGAGAGTGGGAGAGGGAGGAAATGGAAGCAAGGATCAGTGTGTTCATAGAAGAAAAGAGAGTAGAGGATGAGGAAAGACAGAAGAGACAGATGACAGCATCAAGAGCCGCTTGCCCATAGCATTCGCCGCCTGAGAGTGTTGCATGATGGGAGATGGGCTGACAATAGGTGTGATGTTACTGGGAGATGGCAGAGTAAATGCGAGGTTTCTCACTGGACAGCCAGTAACATGAGCCATTTTAAATAGACAACTAATGAACTGACAAAATGCACAAAAGAAATTTAAATAGCATAATAAAGAAGGCCACCCTGCCTCCAATTATTATTTAGATGATGTTTACAGGCAAGCAAACCTTACAAAAAATTAGTTACTTACAAAAATGCTCGAAAAAATAACAAAAAGAAATAAAAGAAAGCAATCCATCTGTTGATTTCCCTGAAAAGTATAAAAATTGTTACTCTGCTGCTCAACCAAAGGTGCAGGTTTGGGGTCACGACTATATGTCACATTTACCTTTGCTTGGTGAAATTTGTGAGTACAATTCAGTCATTTCACTAAAAACTGATGCGATTGACCAACCAAATGCTGTTGGTTTGAATGTGACCGTAGACAATGGACCTTTTTTGTCCCCAACATTTTACTAATGTGACTGTGCCTTGTCTGCTTGTCTGATAAGTGGTGGGATAACCTGTCTGAAAGCAGCCATTACTGTCACAATTCTGTTTGGTGATGCTGTTGGCACAAAAATGGCACACCTTTAGAGGTTGTGTGATGAAGAAACCTTGATTAGGGGGCATGCATATAGTATGTCAGATGCCGGGAGAGGCAACAGAACCAAAGCACAAGGGATGTCCCACAATTTTCAATTTTGCTTTAATCAGGCCAAATAACCACCAACCCTTCTCAGTATCCCACACATCTCACCGTGAGCCTCCTGCACAAGGCCCATACACTCCCCGACCCACTTTAACACATCTGGGTCAGCCTCTGTCTGAACTCTGATGCACACTTTAACTACTGCATGTGCCATTTCAACATGTGGGCAGTGTAGGGAACATGCAGATCTACAGGCTACATCTAAAGAAGCTAACTACATTCAAATTAATACAAGTTTACTTTTATGGTACAAAAGCAATCTATTCAGTGAAAGCTTAAGAACATACAAACACTGAAACTTATATTAAAGGGATAGTTCACCCCAAAATGAAAATTACTCTCATTTTGTTCAAAACCTGTAAGACCTTCTATTTGGCTTTTGAACCCAAATTAAGATAGTTCTGATGAAATCCAAGAGCTTTCTGACCCTGTATAGACAACAATGCAACTACCACATTCAGGAAGGTAGTAAGCACACAGTCCACCGTAATTTTATAAACCTACAAAAATATTTTTTGGATGCAAAGAAAACAAAAAATAATGACTTTATTCAACAACTGTTCTCTTCCGTGTCAGTCTGGGGTTCGGATGTAGAACATGGATGAAATTTTGCCTTGTTTACAAAAAGCATGATTTAAAAACCTGAAAAATAATTGGTCATTATGATCATTAGAATTTTGAGATTTTGAGGAAAAAAAACAAGATATTGTCCGATACCCTTTTTCTCTTCCCGATACTGATTCCAATACCTGGGCTCAGGGTATCGGCCGATACAGGGTGCTGATCCGATACCTGGGTCTGTATTTGTATATGTTTATCTGTTTCTTTAACACAAACAAAGATTTATAACACTGTAACAGAAATTAGTCGAACCAGACAAATTAAAGAGTCTATCAAAGCTGTGCGTTGAAACACGAGCCGAATTCCTCAGGAAGTCATAAATCAGTTCTAGTGCCACAAGAACCAAGCAAGATGACCAACCAACTTGTTCACAAAACAGCTTTCAACATTAACACCACTAGAACAATTATTTACAATTTCAATTCGAAGAAGAGAAATTTGGTGTCAAATTTGTTGTTTGTAATTGAAATGCAACGCTGGACATCGCATGGAAACCCATGAGTTAAACACTTCCATTGACTTCCCCCCACCTAGCAGAACCAGACTGAAATTCCTAAGCTAGTCTCTAGCTGTGTTTCTGCTATTAGCCATGTTTGTTGTCATCACTATTCTTTGAGCGCAGTTGCAGCGTGCTTCAGCCTGCATGCCTGCTGCTACTTAGCCACAATGAGAAGGAACACAACCTAGTCTCGTCAAACTTTATTTCTTTTCTTTTCCGTTTGAGAGTTTCGTGTTCTGAGTTAAGTTTTGTAACGTCGACCTCGTCTGCGCGTTTCAACTCCAACCAGCCACACAACTCCAGCTTCAGCCAACGCCCAACAACCACGGGCTTCCCAAGACGTCACTTCAGCCACTACTGAACTTCCAGCCAATCAACGACCTCGGGATACCCCTTTCACCGGGACTCTTTCACAGGAGACGCAAGTAACTTTACCTCCAGACTGTGACCTTTGCTGGTGTATCTAATATAATTTTAACCCCATTGAGGAACTCAATGCGAGCGTTAATTAAGTGATTGATGGTTGCTCATGTCTATGCAATTTAACGTATTGCTGTACACTTGGGATTCCATATTTCCATTCTCTTAAACTCATCTTTCCCTAACCTTATATCTTCCTGCAACTTGTGTGAATGTGTGAGTGCGTGTGTTTATGTGTTAGATTAGTTTATTTGTCTTAGATTTATCTAATAAAGCCTTATTCATATTGAAAAGAGAAGTATCTTGTGTTTTCTGCAGGGTTTAATTTTTATATATATTATATATTATATATATATATATATATATATATATATATATATATATATATATATATATATATATATATATATATATTAGCCATGATTCCTATCCACTTCCATTATAAGTCTGCCAGACTGCAACGGTTTGTGTTAAAAATCTTTGTTTGTGTTCTACTCAAGAAACAAAGTCACCTACATCTTGGATGCCCTGGGGGTAAGCAGATAAACATTAAATTTTCATTTTTGGGTGAACTATCCCTTTAAAGATCAGAGATGGATTTTAAAAACAAAAAGACAGTGTTTATGTTGCTTTGGATCCCAAAATGAGCGAGCAAATGATAGATCCAGAAAATAAAAACAAACTGTTCCCGCTCCGCCCAGAAGGGCACATGAACACTTGTAAGGGCACAGGGGAAGTGATTAAAGACCTTACTCTTTCTTTCCTGCACTTCCAAATATAAGTTAAGTTTGATGTCTGTGTGAGGGCATTTGTAGCAAATACGAAAAAAGCTGCTTTTTTTTTTCTTCCTCTCACTTTGGATGGGAAGGGAGAATGCAGGTAAATGACACAGCTGTCCTTTGCCCATGGCCTCTGGCGATCTATCCTCTACAAAACTACCCATAAAGAGCAAGGGAAGTGAAGAGAGAGAGGGAGAGAGAGAATGAGCCCATTTCAGTTAGGGCTTCTGGCTACAGTGTTCAAAGAGCCGTGATATTGAAATAAAGAGCGAGCGGGAGCGGCGGGGTTTGGAGCGATCCATAGTGGGGTATTGATCAAGGTTAGCACTCTGTGAGAGAGCGAATCATCCCTACCGCGCCGCTGGCTGGAGGGCATCGCGCGCATGCAGACACACACACACAGTCTTGACTAGGTGTCTACTCTAAAAACAGTTCTCCACATCTAAGCTAACAAGGAAATCTCACGGGCCGGACTGGGCTCCAGGGAAGACTGAGAGAAAGGGAAAGAAAAAAAGAGAGTTTACAAATAACTTCTGAAAAAGGAAAAAATAACAGTGGATATTGAAAGCTTGATCAAAACAGCTGCCATACTATACCCGCTCACCTCAAAGTGCAAACAAGTAGCCGCACGTTCAGTGAAAAATTACAGACAGAGAGAGGAAAAAAAATGGTACTGCTATTTAAAAATGATGTGATAAATTGATCAGTAAACAATAAACTAAAACAAAAGTGTATACATGCAACTTAATTTAATTAGACTATTAACTAGAATAATTATAAAATGTATAAAATATAGATAAACGTGTATAAATACATAAACCATTACAAGGTACAATATAAAATTATTATATCATATTATATTAGTGCTGTCAAATGATTAATTGTGATTAATCGCATCCAAAACAAAAGTTTCTGTTTACACAATATGCGTGTGTATGGTTTATTTAATTTGTATATATAAATACACACACATACAGTATATATTTTGAAAATGTAGATTCATTTACATGTTTCTATTTATGTTTATACAATTTATATTATATAAAAATATCTTTAATTTTATTGGAAGTAGAGGAAATGACGTATTAACTGACTAACGAGCAAACAAGCGAACACAAAAAATAAAAATAAAAATAAAAATAATAATAATAATAATAATAATAATGACCTTTTTAAGAAATGTTTGGGTCCATTTTTAAATATTTTCCATATTTTGAACTAATGGCCAGGTCACCAAAACTACAGAAAAAAAAAAAAAAACACAAAAGGAAGTAAATTTTATATTCCGTATATTTAAACTGTATTTATGTAGCCACTCTTCACTCTGGACATTTCTTCACCAACTTCATGACAAATCCACCAGGGAAGCTTTTTAAAACAAATTAAGAACTATTATGTGGAGCTCTAAACTGCCCATTTTGTCCTAATGTCCATGTTAATCCTCACAGCTCAGCAAACAGACAGGGGCTTTGCTCTTCAGCAAGTGCTTCAACAATTACAAACCTTTTCCAGTTTAAATTCTGCAGCTGTCTTGACAGCCACATTCAACACAACGATCCCAGCATGGAACATTCCAACAGAGAAAGTGCACGTGGTTTTGAGGGATTATGGACCAAACCACATGCACATGTAAAAATCCCTGTAGAATAGGGTATTTTCAGACTTGGCATGTGTGGTCCATCATAATTTAGATGAATTTTACAGAGAGGTTAAGATCTTTCAGAGTTAACAATATTGAATATGACACTTATTTTGTCAGTACTATAAACATTTTTGCGTTATAAAAGACAACTCTTAAACCCATGAAAATTGGAAAATCAGAATAAGCCAGTAACTGGCCGTTGCAGGAGAAAAGTAATCACCAACCGCAGCTGTGAAAAAACTTTTTTCGCTATAGCAGGTGGTTAATTGTTCTGAATGACAGCAGTAATGTTGACAGCATTAACTGTACCATTAAGAGTCTTGCTCAAGCAGACTATACTGGTAAGAAGTGACCTATACAGTAAATGTGTTTTGTAAAGAAGGATGGGGAGGATTTACACTCGAGGTTGAGGTAGAGGTTGATTTATCGGCTTTGCCGATTATCTGCAAAAATCCATGCCGATAGTTTTCCACGTTTCGTCCTTTGCTGTAGCGGCTGATAGTTTTCTGGGTTTTTTTTGTTTCATTTTTTTTCTAGGATTCTTTAATGCATATAATGATAGAATGTAAAGTATTTATAATCACATTTGATAAATTTAATGTGTCTTTGCTATATATGTATACCAGTGTTGGGGCTAGTTACTCAAAAAAGTAATATATTACATATTACATATTACTCTCAAAAATAGTAATGCCTTACTTTACTTTATTACTCCCTGGAGAAAGTAACTAGTTATATTACTAGTTATATTACTAGTTACATCTTTTTTTCTTAATTACTCTATGATTGCCTGAGATGCATCAGATGGAGGGAGAACATACAAAGGAGGAGTGTTCTTTAGGGTCTTTATCAGTGGCTGCTCCTGCCAATTCTCTCAGGGGGGACAAATGTTTGCTCTATTAATGAGGATAGGTCACCCATTCAATTGATAAATTAACGGGTAGTTAAAGATGTAAAGGGAACCGAACTACTATAGTATTAATTAAAAATAAACTGACATTAGGAATCAATCTCTTGCACTCCTTATTTTTCTATATCCGTGTTAACACTATTCATCAGCATATGAAGACTAACACTAGGATGTGGTTTTTCCAAAAAATACTTTTTACTTTTCGATTTCAGTTTAATAAGAAATAATTGAAGTCACATAAATCACTGTTTACACAACTCACTTATATTACTGCTCGTCAGTACACCTGTTCTCTAATCAGCGGTTAATTCCATCAGGTGCGTGATTTCACATAGAGCAGCTGTTACTACACAGAGCCGTTATTAACTGAGAAGATGCGCAAATCCAGTTGATTTTCAGCGTTTATTGGCACGGTTGTATGAACATATGGTTCACGCACCTGATGGAATAAACCGCTGATTAGAGAACCGGCTTTACTGAGATGCGCATTAACGAGCGGCCGATCGTGATCGGAGCACTCCTACAAAATAATTACTGAATCTCCACCCGTCGAAACTAGCTTTCTGTTGCTGGGAACCTTCCTCTGAAAAAGAGCTTGCCGTTGTTGACGCTTCCATTTTTCCCCATCTGTCTGAGCGTGCCGCTCTGCTGCCGGCTGTCGACCAATCAGTGATGGTAAATGATACCTCGTGCCAAACCCAGACCAATCACTGTTCCATTCACGCCCTCCTTCCCTTCCCTTCTGTTCTCTGTGTTGTGTGCCTTGTGTGTGTGATGAAGGTGCTACTGGCAAATGTAACGCAAGTAACTAGCTTGGGAAAACTGTAATAATATTACCATTTTCAGACGAGTAATGCCTTACACTACTAGTTACTGAAAAAAGTAATATTATTACAGTAACGCGTTACTTTGTAACGCGTTACACCCAACACTGATGTATACACACATACATACACCAGATACTACCATATATTTGTGTGTAAAGTATAATTATATCTTAATTTGCACTTACTCCTTGAATTATCTATTAAAAAAATATGTATTGTATTGTTCTCCCTCAGTACCTGTCAGATATCCTGAAGCACTGCTTACACTGCAACATCAAGAAATAAAAACAATATACTAACATATGACCAATAAAACTCACAGAAGTTTAATGGGCTCCCTACCCTGTCACAAAGCACCAGCAGAGATAATGGAAAACCAGATTTGGCCAGAGAGAAAGATCAGACATGGCAAAAGCCATCTGAAGGCAGTTCCCTCACAGGACCGTGTTAGGGAGCAGAAGTGATTCTACTTTCTCTCTCTTCCTCTCTCTCATCTACTTGTCAGAGAGCAGTCTGGTCACTCTAAATGGATGGAGAAATTCCCTGCTTACTCATGCATACCGCTGGCAAATTGTCCCTCTCAGATCCCGGCCCTGCCGTGTGATTTGCACAAGTCGCTGCTATGTAGAGTATCTGCCACATATTGGAAAAGGGCACCGTGGAAATAGACAAACTAGTCCGAGAGGTGCATTTGAAGAAAATTATATCTTTCAGGGCTAGCCGACGAGTCTGCGCAAAGGAGAAGCCACTAGGAGAAGAGTGAGACGCCTTTTAGTGGCGACCTTGGCAGGGGAGTGGGCGGCCGGCAGCATTTCAAAAGGTCTCGCTAAGGCTGTCGTGCATGTTATTGTCATCATGCTGCAAATTAGGAGGCAAAGGAGAGAGAGAGAGAGAAGAAGAAGAAAGTCGAGAGCGGCTAGGAAATATCAAACAACCTTCACCAAGCTAGCAAACAAATCTCATGGGAGATTTGAGAAGAGATGCTGGTTTTATGGTGTAGCGGTGTCCCACACTATCATCATGATGTTGAGCACTGGCTCTTTCGAGGGTGTAGTGTGGGCTTGCGGTAGGATGTCAGGTAAACATGAAGGAAGGAGATGTTGAACACACCGGTGTGAGTTTGCGGGCTGCTGTATCTGGTGCATCCATTATTGCATTGAATCCCACCTACAGCCTTCCATTTAGACTAGGTAAGTGACTGTGGGCCGAACAATCTTCCTTAATATTAATAATGGCTTCATGCGCCCCCTATGGACTGTGTGATTACCCCCCGGCACGTTCAGGCATGCCACGGCACTGCACAACGAGTGCAGATTATTAATGCTTTTACCAACTTTGCCTCCAAGATCATCTGTAATAACAGAGAACATCCGTTAGCACTGAATTAGATCAATTAGACGGCACTCTTAAAAGAGGTTACAGAGCAATTCATAAATGGAGCTGTGAGGAAAGGCAAGAGCGGAGAGAAAAAAAAAACACTGAGCCATGTTATAGTCCATGAATAACAATGAGAAGGTATTAGACAGCCTAATAGCACTGGATCATGCACAGACCTGTTGAGAGCTTCAGTCGCACTACAGGAAAGATAAACTTGGTCTTGTTACCAATGTGATTTATGCCAAAGACAGACAAGCCTCAGGTACTAGCAATTGTGGACTCACACACACACACACACACATGCGCACACACACACACAGATACAGTGCTATGAGCTTCAACTAACACTGTATAACAGGGCTACGCATGATCCTTGTTTCTAAATTTTATTCTCAGATCTGTGTAATCCTAGCTTTTTTAGTATCTTCTATGGCTATGAAATTAAACAAACAATAAGCATTTCAGCAAAATTAGGAGTAACAGAAAATATACTGAGTAAATTTTACTTTTCAATGTAAACCAAATTGAAAGAGACATAGAACCTGCATCTGAGGTGATAATAGATTTTGAGAGTTGACAACAGACAACAGATTGTGAGAGACTGACACCCCCTCTGAATAAAAGCAAAGCATTTCCGTAAAATTTATGATGAACGACAGCATATTCAAATTATTTCTGGAGGATCTTATGATGCTGAAGACTGGAATAATGGCAGGTGAAAATGTAGGATACCTAAAAGAATAAAATTTTTTCCTTTCTCTTTGGAGTGTTACAAGCTCTTGGTGCATAAAGAAGATTTGTAAATTTGCAAAGTCTAAAGTCTCAGATCCAAAGAGATATTCTTTATAAAAGTTAAGTGTCGACCACTTCTACCTAAAACAGCTCGTTCTAACATCCCCCCACATGTCAACACCACGATGTGGGAAGATTTGGATAACACCACCCAAATGTTCATGCAAAGAAAGAAGACGTAACTTTTATTCTCACTGTTGCCGCCACTGCCATGTTATGGAGATGATGTGTGTTTCATTGTGAAAGTGAAACTACTTTGTTTGGCCTTCCAAAAGAGGACAGCTAGAAATCAGTGGTTCAACACTGTTCCGGAAGAGTTCAACCCAAATATTCAGATCTGTGCAGCGCATTTGCAAAGGTTTCCTGTGAGAGTAACCTACAATACCTGTGTCTGTTTCTATAAAATGGGGCAGTTCCAACTTGGCAAGGACAGTCTGGCGCTTCTCACTGACTCACAGCCTGTAAATACATTTTCATATTTAAATAATTTGCCACTGATGATTCAAACGCAAGTTTTGTTGTTTGTATTTTCTCCGATAACAAATGCAGACATGGTTTTATGTTTACACGGCACGATACACAATGCAAAACAACGCGTAAAAAGACAGTATGAGTCATTATAATCAGTAATTAAGTCCCCACTGGATGCAACAAATGCCTTTACAATGGGTTTTATTGTTTTTGTCCCTTCTCGTCGGGACACACAGGATCACAGTATATTAAGGGCCATAACATTTCCGTCACATGCTTGAGGAATTCGGACAATCAGAGCACACCTTGTTTTTCAGAACGATGATCATGGACTTGACGCGTTTCAGAAAGACTGGGCATAGAGGAGCAACAATAATGTACATTATGTGGAAAATATTTATCATTTCTTTTTTTTTTTTTTTTTTTTACCTTGAATCACATAAACACATTGCATTACACCAAATACACAAAATAATTTTATCATAAACTTAATAAATATCATAAACTTTTTTTATGGTAGTCTAATAATATTTTGTACCTCAAAAAAATATATATTGCGATTCACTGCACCTAAAATGTATAATTGTACATTTCCCCACACACGGGGTAAAAGGCTTTAAAATTCTGCTAATTTAAAAATAAAAAATAAAAATAATGAATTAGTTTAAAATAAATAGAGTGTCATTAAAATATGTCAATATAGAAAATGCATTTTAAAATACAGAAACAAAATCGTTGCTAAAGCCCCAACAGCAGGGGAGCGTTTTACCCCAAATACCATACTTTAACATATCATTTCGTTATTTAAAAACCTTAATTATTTAATGATCTTAAACAAAACTGAAAATCATAGAGAAGACTTTTGTCTCAAAATATATGCATACATTTGTGTGATTCTCATTTGCTACTTAAATCTACAACAAATCTACAAAAAAAAAAAAAAAAACTACATCAAATCAAGGAAGCACTGAATCAACTTTGCACTGCTGCGCATAGACAGTAAAAGAAATGGACACAGCGACCCCATTGGAACTCAACTGAGACAATTGAAGCCCATTTTAAGCGTTTTTTAGCACTTCCGTTTCTAATGCGCAGACTCAAACTAAGCTTGATGACGTCAGCAACCTGTCTGACAGATGTAAATGTTCTAGTAGCTGTGCGTGCAAACTGCCATCGTTAATCTTGCAGAGACGGCAAACTTGAGTGGGGAGTTCTTTGGCGTGAGTGAGCAGGAGTAAGTATTCTGATTAATTATTTTGTATAGTATTTTAAAATGTAACGCCAGTACGCCATATTAAGTTAATTGCCTGCGAGTTTCTCCTCCTGTCTGTACGGTAATGCGACAGAGAGTCGAGTGGTTGTGATGCAATCGTTAGCCTATTTTTCACAAAAACTGTTTCTACGGGGCCATAATGTAACATAGAAGGTAATGGAGCCCTTTATACATTGTCGTGTATCTTTAGAAATAAATAATGGACAAATGGAGTCTTTTAACACCTCAGATGTAAATTTATTCGCTGTCAAAGTGACGCCAAAATGAATGGGAGTCAATGGGATGCTAACGCAAGTGAAGTTCTGCTACAAGATGGCGGCGTTTGAAGACTCCGTTTGTCCATTATTTATTTCTAAAGATGGCCCCGTAGAAACAGTTTTTGTAAAAATAGGCTAACGATTGTGTCATAACCACGTGACTCTCTGACGCATTACCGTACAGACAGGATGATAAGCTCGCAGGCAATTAACTTAATATGGCATACTGGCGTTACATTTAAAAAAAAACTATACAAAATAATTAATCAGAATACTTACTCCTGCTCACTCACGCCAAAGAACTCCCCGCTCAAGCTCGCCGTCTCTGCAAGATTAACGATTTACATCTGTTAGACAGGTTGCTGACGTCATCAAGCTTAGTTTGAGTCTGTGCGTCAGAAACGGAAGTGCTAAAAAACGCTAAAAATGGGCTTCACTTGTCTCAATTGAGTTCCAATGGGGTCGCTGTGTCCATTTCTTTTACTGTCTATGCGCGCGATCCATCAAGAATCAGACAAAAATACACGTGCATCTTGAAAAGCTTATGCTTTGGATAGTGCAACGCCACATTATTGTGCCATCTAGTGGTTTAGATGAAAATAATATCAAAGCCACCTTTTACCCCGGGGTGCCTTTATCCCTGTTGCATATAATTAAATAATAAGATATAATAAGAATTAAATAATAAGAAAGAAGTCAAACACTTCACACCAGAACAGGTACAGGTAGAGAATATGCCAAGCTTGCCATCTCTTTTCAAATGGGTCACTGCTGTTTTTCAGCCATAAACATCATGCATGGTGCTCTTGTAAAAGCAACCCACATTTAACATGTATTTAACGTGTGTATCTGCAGAGGAATTCTTCCACATAATGTCCAAACTCTTTTTTTTTCTGATTTATTTCTACTCTTAGTTTTCTAAAATCTCTTGAACTTTAATGTCTGTGTCAGTGCCTGTAATAAAGATTATGGCAGCTATACTGACAAGTCAGTTAAATCTTAGCTGGCTGACTACTCTGGCAACAGAATTATTTGAATATAATTCTCAAAAGGGAAAATGTTTTAATAACAGGCAGCCAGAGTGAACGCAACCACATTGGAGGGTCAGATTTGGCAGCCACTGACTTGCATTAAAATGAGCAAATAAAGCCCAGAGAGTGCAGAAATCCTCATCCAAGTTGTGTGCATTTGACGGGTGTATATTAACCGTCTGTGGTGATAGTGCCGGTAGGGGTTGTGGATGTTTAATGACACATGATCTGTTGTTCAAAGCCACATGACAGGCCCACAGATGCACTGATTTCACAACACTGCACTTAAATCTTCAAGTCATTCACATACGCTTAAATCAAATTGGCTGGAAGACGAATATGTTAAATCATCAGTTACCTGCTATACCTGTCTTAAACGCCCTAATAGTGCACAAGTACCACTCCCAACAGTCTCACTTGACTGGGCTGAGTTAAAGTCAAAGAAGGGAGAACAGATACACAAAGAGTGAACACACTTCCCTCTCTACTGCTCCACTGGCTGTTCAGACTGCTTTACGCACACTGCAGGCTGGCTAATTATCATGGGGTTCTATGCTATCCCCCTTTGCCCCCCTCCAATCGAGCTCAGCACACCCCCACATCCCCTGCGGGCATGGGACGCACTGACAGTAATCTCCCTGTGACAGCACTTGGACGTGCCGTCATTAAGCCGTCCGTGTTATTGAGATGATAGCCCTGAGAATGTGGCCATCGTGCCAAAGAGAGCGAGCGATGAGCAGCTCTTCCTCTCCGGCTGAAAGACAATGAAAAAGAAAGAAAGGGAGGACAGACAGGACAGTTTTCCTCTTTCCCAAAAGCCACACCAGTTTAATCCGTGCTTTTAACATGCTCTTGCCAAGAAGTATTTTACAGTCCGCATGTTGACTTAATTAAAAAGAAAATCGACTTAAAAATATCTCCTCTACAAGAAAAACCCAAAACAAATCTGATTTAAGCGTACGCAGACAGGACGCTAACAACGAATGATAGTTAAAGGAATATTTTACACATCATTTACTCACCCTCATGTTTTTCTAAACTAGCATTTCTCGCATTTCTCTCTTGTGGTAAATACAAATTTAAAAAATACATACTTTGTAGATTATTTTGGCTGCTGGGTTATATACATGAGCAGGTTATATATGGTTATAGTGAAGTGAAATTAAAACCACCCCCACCAAAACAAATTTATTATAAATCAGTTTTGGCTGAAAAGTTTAAAAGTGCACAATCACTGACCAAAACCGGTTTAAAGTTTGATTACAGCTTCTCTGATCACTCATGTTAACTGTAAATAAACTAATATATCGGCATTGTGGACCAAAAATGTTGTTAGATAAGCAATATGTAAAATCTGTTGGCATCTTGATGACATCTTGACACATCAGTGTGCCAAATTTAAATATACAGCATGTGAATGAGATTTGAAAGTTGTTTCAAAGGGAAACACAGGTGTTATATGCCTTAAGAAAATGTATGGACAACTTTTATGATGCGTTTTGTAATTTTTTTAGCTTGACACTCCCTGGTCACCATTCACTTCTATGGCACAGAAAAGGGCAGCGTGAACATTCATCGAGATATTTCTTTCTGACAAATTGTTTATTTTTAGGTGAACTATCCATTTCACGTGTCAAACGTTTGAAAACCACATTATTCTGAAGAAAGAACAGAAAGATCACATGAGCGAGTGAGGGAGAGAGAGAGGAAAAGAGAAAACTTTCCTTTCCCCCTCCTCTCCTCTCAGTCTCAGAGTGCCCTGACAGGGAAACAGATGGCAATTTAAGCAGAGAATTTATGAGCGCCACAATCTTAATGTTGCATAAAGAAAAGAAAAAGACTCGCATCAAGCCCACTGACAAATGTACTCGCTAATATTAATGCACTCCTCATTCATCCAATATGCTTCCTAATTGCTTTTCTGTACACAGTAATATGGCACCTGCTGCTCAGCCCTTGCTCCGGCGTTCAGGAACCAGGCAAGGCACGGGCCGCCACTGGCCCTCGCGTCATGATGGATGCAGGGCCGTGCATCACGCACCGAGCCTGTCAGGCAGCATAATTAAAATTTTAGACTTACAGCCGAGAGAGAGAGAAAAAGAGAGAGAGGGAGAGGGAGGAGTGGTAAACAATCAGACAGAAAACACGGCCACTGCTCAAAGGCATCTTCACAGTCAGTTCACACACTCTGAACACCTCTAGAATAGTGACTGACAAAATCACCCACATACACAGGCTCACACAAACAAGTGAGAACATGAACAGCCACAATAAGCTTTACAGACATATCTGAAATAGCATATAGACTAGTGAATGTGATGATTCCTCAACACCACTTAACATCATTACTTATAAAAAAAATAAAAATAAAAAATTTGGTCAAGACTATGTATTGTTTATTGAGTTTTAAAACACTCATTTTAACTTTTTAAATCCCAATTAATAAGAAATTTTCATCTAAAATGAGCATTTTTTTTTTTTTTTATCAGGCTCCTATGTTTAGGTTCAATAACTTTAGTCTAATGGCCATGTATAGGTCCTTTTATTTGCATTTAAAGTTAAAATAACTGAACGTAAATATATGGGCCTGATAAAAATGCTTTACTTTAGAAGAACATTTCAGATGGCATTTAGAGGCTTTTGCATCTGAACTCTTCATATACAGTTACACTGTTTAAGCTTATTTAGAAAAAAAAATATATAACAGTATTTAAAGTTAAAACTAGGATAATCACTGAGGAAAAAGTGGAAATGAATAAATAAATAAATCATTTTGCCTGGAAGCATCACACATAATGCAATAATAATAAGAAAGAAAAGTTGTTATGTTTTAAATGTCTTTTGAAATCAGTATCCATGATCCATTCTTCGGATCAGTTTACATCCGTTAATTGTTTTTCAAATAAAGAAATCCTTGATTTCTCTCTCACTTAAAATTTACACTCACTTTAAATCTCGTTCTATTGCTCGAACCTGTGGTCCCGGAATGCTGAATGAGTGTTTGAGAGTGGAATTATACCTTGCACAGAGTCATTTGGGATAATGTAGATCCTCCCTATAGCTCTTGTCATTAACTCTATAACAGCTGCTGTTAAATGCACTAAATTGTACTATAATGAGCAAGTGAATTGCAAGCAATTACAGAGTTAAATTGAATAAATCCTCAGAGCAATAAATTGTCCTTTCTCTTTACTTCAGATTTAATTGATGCACATCCGTATGGAGACTAACGGATATAATTCTCAGGAAAACAACACAGTCTTTCATTTAGACGCTAACACTTTCAAGATCTAGTATTACAGATAAATAGATATTAATCTTCTATATAAAGGGTTAATAATTTTTTTTTTCATCTTTTTAAAATAAAATTAAAACTATACAATGTATATATACAATAAATGTTATATATACACAATTATAGTTAAATGTATAATACAATTAATTATATAATACAATTTATTGTATACAATTTTATATATATATAAATATATATACACACACACACACACACTCACTCACTCTTGCTCGTATCACCACTGTCATCTCCTACATGTGTTTTGTTGAACTAATGATGTCATCGTTGGCTAAAATGCATGTAATCAACTTTAAGCTGCTTTTACATTTACATAAACTGTGCCATAGCTCCATTGCAAACAAAATCAGAGCACTGTTTTGAACTAAACTGCTAGTGTGCCACCTTACAATAAAAGGGGCATGTCTGCCGCTTGCCTCAAATGACTGGGCAGGCCAAGTTTCTCAACACTAAATGTCTTTTGTAGACACAAAACTGGGACTGGTCAAGATATGTTCCCTTTAAAACAAGCGTTAAAATTAATTGTCATGATTTTTAGAAACAGAAAAAACATTGTATTGATTTAATGTATAACTTTAATAAGACAAACATAATATACAAGAAGACTATTTTGCAAAGCTAATTTTTTATAAGCTATCTTATAACCATTTCTGCATATACATTTTCTCTTCTCCCTAATTCAGCACTCTAGTATGTTTAAAACGATCACACACACACACACACACACACACACACACACACACACAAACAAGGGCTCAACAGCGTTTCTATGGCTCTGGTTCTGTGTCAGGGACTAACTCTGTTATGTGTGTAATGGGGAGTGTTGTGCACCTGAAGGCACTTGTCAACACAGGATCCCAGGAGCTGGCAGCAGCCGGAGGCCCCAGCGCCACACATCTGCTGTACCCACTTCCAGTGGGCACACATATCAAAAGACACAATCCGCTCAGGCACACACAAGTGAAAAAATTGCACTCATTTAGCATGAAAGGCAAAAAAATTGCTGTTTTCACCTCTAAAATCAGCATGATTTCAAATGTGATACTGATTTTGCACAACAGTTCAATAAACAAGAAGTTAGTATTAAGAGACTTACGTTTTAGACAGCATATTGCTTGTTTTTGTTCTATTTCACCATGAGCAACATGACAGTGTTTTGTTCCTGAATGAATCAACCTTTAAAAGATTTGGTTCAGTGGCAATGACTCACATATTAACAGTGACTTTGCTGACACCTACTGGTGGTTTTAATTTCACATTAAAACTACATTTTCATTTTTTAAATCATTGTAAATATCAGCATTCAATGTTTTGTGTTTAAAATAACAAAATGTTATTCATGCATTTGTAACTGCAGGTTAAATGCATTTATGTGTTCCTGTAATGCTCCTAAGTGGTAGAGCATTGCATTTGTGGCGCAAAAGGTTGTGGGTTCAATTCCCAGGGAACACACATACTGGTAAAAATGTATAGCCTGAATGCATTGTACGCCTCTTTAGATAAAAGTGTCTGCTAAATGTAAATTTATGTCCCTCTTAGCTGCATTAATGTAAATAAGCCTACATCCAAATGCCTCTTCGGGTGCAGCTTCTGTGTTTCCTCTGCATTGCAAATATGAATTTTTAAATATAAGAAATTGAATTTTAGAAAAAAAAAAGGCTTTATAAAGGTAAAGATGCCCATAAAATGTAAAAGTCAACTTAAGCTTATTGGAACAGATTCATTTCTATCACTGCTGTGAACTGACCAGCACACATGAATAGTATGAAAGATATAAAAAACAAGTAAAACAAACACACACACACACACAAACACAAACACAAACACAAAGTACATAAATAGACATTTAAGAGGATTTATTCTCCAAATAACTCCAATTTTATGTTGCATAGAAAATGTGTTTAGAAACTGTGTATGGTCTCTTTTTCTTGTTCCCAAGTTACCTTTCTGTCCATTGATTTTTGTCTCTCACAAAAGCCAAAAAGCCTTTCAAGAAGATAGTAAAGCCTTATGCCCTGCTTCAGCTTTAATTAGGCTGGAACCTGGAACCTGTTTAGTCGCATGACATAAAAGCAATGTTAAGGTATTATTTTTATTACAATTATTATTATTTACTAATGTTTACCTTATACACACACACACACACACACACACATACACACATAATATACATATAATGAATATTATGTTTGTGTGCATGTGTGTGTGTGTGTGTTAAACGAAAGTTCAAAAATATAATTTCAAATCATTTAGATATACATTTACATCTCAGTTTTTTTTTTCTGTTTTGTTATTGTTTTTCTCCAATTGTGTGTAACAAGGACGTGCTTGGCCGCAGCTCTTTCCTCAGCCCGTGTAAAACTAAGCGCTCATACTGCCGCACAAGTAGCATTTAACACAGCATGGGCACACGTTTGCACATCTCAACACCTTACATTACTGCGCTCATCTGTGCAATTGCATTCCTGAGACAGCTGCAAGTTCCTGCCCACTTGTGCTCATGCACATCCCAGATAACTCTCTCTGCTTCAATGTCAGCACAATTGACACAACACAGGCATGGTATCAAGGTCCGGTGTGCAGGCGTGAGGTAATAATTGGGTTGTATTTTATGGTTTGTGTATTTTAAGATTGTGAGAAATAATAGCTCGGCTGAATAAATCATTCATACGTTTAGAGTGATTACCGGAGCGAGAAGAGGGGGGAAGTTGGATTGCCCAAGATAGATTACCCATAATGCATTTCAAGAAGGCAACTAATTAGCAGAAGAAAGGTCAAGTAAAACCAGAAAGTGATTAGAGAGAGGAGACAGAAAAAGGGAGAAGAGAGAACGAGTGTGCAAGCGAGAGATGTTCGCATCTCACATACGTTTAGTCACTTTTGGAATGTGGCCAAATTTTTCCCCCCCGCCTCGATAACTGAAAGCAGTCCCTTCAATATTTAATGAAATGCTTATGTTGTGGCACCTGGACACATCCGCATCCACAGCGACCCGCTGCCTCCCAAGTGGGTCATTACTGTAGCCATTTGCAAAGGGCACGGGCCTCTCTCCGCTAGCAATGATGCCAGTCTTCGGGAATCTGCCGCAAAAACAGCAGGGGACGTGGGGGGCGGTGCCGTACCCATCTACCGGGAGAACGGAGTACCGCTGCAGAGGAGAAAAAAAAAGGCAACAACAACAGCCCAACATTGCACCCAGAGCAAAGCTACTCCCACTGAGCCCTGCTACGCTACAGCCCGCAGCCAGGCTTCTGCTGCCTTCTACGCCCAGAGATTACAGCACACTGCCAGCGCAGGCACGGTGGACGCATTTCTTCTGGCGCTTCTCTCCTGTCAACAGCGAAAACACAGCTTTGCGCTGGCTCCATCCGCTAAGCGCCCCCCTCCCCCTTAATGATCCAATGCATCAATACCTTCAGCCATCAACGGGGAGCAGATGTCCTCCGTTACCGTATCCTTGGCCGGGATTGGGAGCGCTGCTTTAAAAAGCATTAGTCTCCAGGTCCAGGACGGCTGTCTCACCGTGGCCCGCCACCCGCTTCCACTGGCAGGTGATCCCGCGGCCTAATGGAATTTAATTACTTCAGCCACATTAATCATGGCTACAGTGAAACAGCCACTATTTCATCTCCACTCTTAGGGGTTATTAGTACAAATACACTGTCAAACTGCATTGTGGAAGTGGCATTTTAGGTGTCATCGCCTGTACATTTATTAAAATCTATATCAATATCTTTCAGCGGACACTGCTCTCACCACCCCCCTCCTCGGTCGTCTCCCGTGCACATTAGGGTTTCAGACAAAGTTTCCTGGCATGAAGTGACACCGGTCTGAGAAACTTTTCCTTCATTAATTCTTTCCTGCCACTCCTGCTCGTCTTTCGACGATTGATTGGACGTGGCTGGCAAGGACAGTGGAGCTGCGCTTCAAGACAACACTCTGAAATAGAGACTTCTTGCCCTGACTCGATGCAGGTGTCAGAAGCATTACTCAATTCATTATATTATTAATGGTCCGATGGTCACAAGCGTGACCATTTTTTTTCACAACAGTAACGTTTCATAGATAAAACCTGGCAAAGTACACTTTGTTAAAATATATATTGTTGTTTTTCACCAGCAAAAAAAAAAAAAAAAAATTGTAAATGTATTTATTTCTTTTATTATACATTTTTTACAATAGTCGTAAAGTTGATCCCCAATAAATACTGCATTATAGCAGTATCAACTCTACCACCTTAACATACCTAAACTAAAATAGCACTTTACACACTAATTTATTCCTAAAATCACTCAGCCAAGGACCAGGTGCTGGTTTGTTCTGTTTTAATTATTATTTCTAGCCTTGAAATCAAAATCAATAGGTAGATTCCCCGAGCCCTCATTATCCTGTTTCATGTATTTCATAGTAAAAATAAAAAGCCACAATAGTAATATGTGGAATTTGAGTCTTGCTGCTCTGAAAACTCGAAGGTCAGGGAAATTAATTTAACTGACTGTGGAGGTGAGGAAAGGAAAAAAGTTGAAACCACAATAAAAAACAAAACTCCCGCTATACAAAATATTTCAACAGCAGGTAATTCAGCATTCTCTGTTCCATATGTTTCAATATTTCCTAATAAAACTCTCGCATGGGGATTTGATCACACTGCGAAAGCTGAATTAGACGAGAGACCTGCAATAAGAAATTCACCTCATTAAAAAAAACGTAACCTCCCGCATTCTCCACCAACTTCCAGGTTTTGTGACAACCTAATTTAAATGCATATATTTTCCATACCTGGAGAATTTCAAACATGCTATTTTGTTGCACCAATTTAATAAATATACCAATAGACATCACAGCATAAAATTCACTCAAATTATAACTAAAATCAATCCCAAAAAAGGTTTGAAACAGGTAGTATATGCAAAAAAAATATATGCAGGCAAAACATGTGCGCATTCAAAGCAAATGATGAGAAACTGCCTAAAGCTTTGCTTTGATGAGGAAACACCTATCAATAAAAACATCATAGATCTGGATCAGAGAGGTTGTTAACCCGCTCACAGCCACACTAGGACTCTATAGTACTGACAAAAGAAAGTAGGCGCTTTTAACAAAGGCATATGAAAAGTGAGGCACTGAGCTCTGGGCTATATAGATTACTATGTGATTACTAGAGCCTATGCATGCACATGCGTGATGTTATGTGTGTGTTTGGTGGGTGGGGGTGTTGGGGGGTGTGCTCAGGTAGCCAGAGAGGCAGCTGGGCCGCATCAGAGGATTCTGGGTGTGAGAATGCGAGCAGTGGAACCCTCTGGATCGCTGCCACTCATCTGGCCACCTTCCTAAGCAGGGCAGAAAATCAAACAAGTAGGAAAGAATTAAATAAAAGCAAGAAGAAAAATGATTTCTTATAAATAGCAGGCTTCGCCAGAAGGCATAGGAAATGAGAGCAGCGAGGCGCAGGAGAGGAGCTTGAGCTTGACACGGGTCTTAAAATTGAGAGGGGGCGGAATCAGGGACCTATTGCGCAAAATGGCTCCAACCAAAGCAAGGATTAGTGTTCCTGCCTCCACAGCCAAGATTCTCCAGAACAACTAATCACCTTCAAGTTCTCTCGGTTTTTTTTTTTCTTTTTCCTTTTTCCTCCTCACTCTCCTTTTCACTCCCTTTCTCTCTCTCTATCCTCTTTAAAGTATCATTTCACCCCTCACAGCCATTATGGCTAAAATTAAGCAGAGAGTGTTCTGCCAGCGCCGATTAGACACATCCCTGGATCCGCGCTGAGGAGAAGGTGTCATGTCAGTTACAGCTCTGAGAAGAAACGTGCTTCGCCGAGAAGCTCTCCACGGGCAGACTGAGAAAACGACGTACATCTGTGCCACACAGCGAATAGACTTGTGGCGAGAATAGTTTCGATTCGGTTCAGAGGGGCTAAAATATCAGCCGGCAATTAGAAACGAGGAGGAACGGCGTACAAAACAAAGCTGGTGTTTTGACTTCAGTGTGTTTTGAGTGAACAAGTGCTACACAACTCAGTATAAAGACAGATAATCTACTTTCAAGTGAGCTTAATTAAACTTATCCTGAAAGAATTAAAATGTACATGTGTTTACAGTCGTATGAATATTCTAGTAGCTGGCATATGCTTGCATTCTTTTACAACAAAACAACGGTTTGCATATCAGTCAAAAGCATGCGGTGATCAATTAGCTTAATGCAAAGAAACAAACAAGCGCTTCTTTGTTGTTGCTTAAAAATACAAAATGCAGACATCAGCAAATCTCACGTTCACACTTTAACCCACTTACAACAAAAAGCCGAAGAAGAAACTGAAGTTTCATAATTAGTTATCGCAAGGATGTGCATAAGAATGCATGTTTACTTCATTAATAAACAAACAGAGTGTTTGTACACCTGTTTAATGTGACATTCTGCGAGAGATCTGCATCTCACAAGCTTGGCTGCACCCGAAAAGGGCAGCGATGATATTGATAAAACAGACGTTTTATAATCACAATAATCTGGAGAACTGCACTGCCACAGGAAGTTTAAATGAGGCTTAGATAGGTCACCTTCAACTTTAAGAGTTTTGTCTGACCTTTAGTTCTTTAATGTCGAGCCGCTGGTTTTAAAAGGAAGAAGAAAAAAAAGAGGAAGAAGGATGGCTGTATGATTTCTCTCCAGTCCTATTCAGAGATGAAATGGGCCCTGCATACTTGCAAATGACTGGGAAATATGCAAGTAATTTACCGTTAAATTCCATAACAGGAAAACCTAATTGTACAGCATGTCCAGCCTAATTGAATTGTTCTACAAGTGCATTACTGTTATGGAAATAATACTGACAGGAGTGATAAGAGATTGAACGAGAGACACCGAATGGAAAATAAAACTATTAGGCTAAAAGAAAATCATACAGAAAGAAATCATACATGGAAAGCGATTCAGTGAGATGTGTAAAATAGAATCACAAATTTAAAATTATTATAAATTAATCACAGTAATACTACTAATTATTATGCTCATGCATGGACTAAAATAAACCAAAACAATTCAAATATTATAATATAAAGGCTTCCACATTACAAGCATTAAAAAACACAATACTACTCATCGAATCTGATGTTTCAACTTTTTTTTATAAACTACATATTTACAAAAAATTTATAAAATGCTATGTTTGCAATGTAAATAAAATAATAAATAACGTGATCATTTGTCAAAAATCCAAAAACAGCTTGATGCACCCTCAAAAATGCCCTTTTGCTTGTCCAAACTGAAAAGGCCGCCCTCTGCTGGTCAGAGACTGAAGTCCAGTTGACCTTTCTACATACAGTTTTCCTGCAGTGGCCTCTGTCAACTTACAAAAGCAGCAGGGTGTCAAAACAGGTTGTCAATTTCGTAAAAGAAATTGACATGTGAAATGCAGGATGCACAAAGCAAACACATATAAAGAAAATGCGCATCCACGCTTGTGAGCACCAAACACATTCAGCCAGTAAATACATGCTGTCAAGCCTTTCTTGCAAACATAATGTACACATATACATACATTTGCACATGTGTGCAATTATGCACTCTGCGCATGTGCTTTTTTGTAGCAAGAAACAAAACAATCTTGCAATAATAATTCTGCTGTCAATATTAGCCTTCGTTTGATTGATGCAAAGAACATGCAGTTATATTAAAAAGCTCATGAGTGATAATGTTGAATTGGGAACGTAATATCACCAAGTGTTTCCAAGAATCACTAATGTTACACTGACAAAAAATAAATAAATAATAATAATTAAATCACATCACTCTTAAACACAAGAACTGCCTAAATATAATGAACCTTATGATCTCAAGCTACAGTATCTCTTCAACAGCAGGCTGTTTCAGCAATGATAGGTTAATGTTATTTCTCTTTTGTTTTCATTCAGTCATCATGGGGGAGATGTCCTTCCATGATGACACGCCGATGGTGAGCAACTTCATTTCAGCACCAGAATATCTTATGCAAGTGTCAACACCTTCCTTTGTTGCCATGAGTGTTGAACTGCTTTGAACTGCCGACTGACAGAATAGGGAAGCCATTCCAAACACAAATGTAAATTATTGTTACTTACACGTTTAACCCTATAGACACTGTTCTGTCCTCATATGTGGAGGAATTCTGAAATCATGTTGCCCTCTTTTGGCTGGCATGTGCGACTGCAGATTCTTTCCTGACATAAATACAACTCCTTGAAAATGGGCAGATGTTTAAAAAAGGATAAAGGTGTCATATCTTGATTAGGTGTTGAAGACTGTAAAATATGAATGACCTTGCAGATTCCTTATGCAGTATTGTAAAAAAAACATAAATGACTGGATTTGATAGATGAATTAAACTGCAATGACCTGTAAAAAAACCTGTAACAGAAACCCTGTAAAAGAAAGTCAAACAACATAAAAAAAAAATAGTGACCCTGTACTCAGCACACTAGGCCAAACTATCCTGTAAATGTCTATTAATGAATATTTCCTTTTCATACTAGCTCTATTCTCGATACACATTTCCTCCTGTGCTTTCGTCTCATTTCGTACTCACTCGCTTTCTCTGCCTTCCTCTCCCTCACTCCTCCTCAGACCTGCGGGTCACTCCAGCAGGAACAGGAAGTATCCGTCCTCCTTTCCAGAGCTCACCCCTCTGTCAGTTTCCCCAGTGTCCTCCCCGCATCCCAGTCTTTGATTTCCCACTCGTCTGCAAAGATAAGAAACAAACCCCAGCAATGGGAACTTTCAGTGAATATCCTTTTCAGCCTCCACACCTACTATCTGTTTTGCTTTCTCTTTTTTTTCCTCCCTCGTTCATCTCTGAGCTCGGGGAAAGTGAAGAGGTGGGTAGTTTATTCAGTAATATTCAGAACGGTTGATATAAATAAAGATGCTCTTCAAATTCCAGTGTATATGTCTAATGGTCTATCATTGAGGGAGGATTACTGATCTGATTTAAACAGCTAAACAATGCTGAGTGGAAAAGAGGAGCGGAAAAAGGACTTTTGTGGTGACAGATGCACTATCGAGAATTTCGGTGGCTCATATTTCAAGCTGGTGAAATAGAGTCGTTTAAACGGCCTGTAGTGTCCAATATATAGCGGTAAATAAACGATAAGAGCTTGGCGATAAGCAACCCTCCCCACACTCTCTCCTCGCAGCTGAATCGATACAGCCTGTGCAGCATATCATTCATCTCATAAGTATAATGAATAGTTGTGTTATTAATCTCATCTTTATAAAAGGGTAATATGATAGTTAATTCAGCTCAGTTGAAATGAAAGGAAATAAGTTAATCACAAATGCATCGCTTAGGAAAATCAATTCGGGCAAGATTCTAATAACAATACGTATAGGCAATGAGCGCTAATTCCATCATGCATAGAAACCAATATTTCACTCCGTTATTCTGACTAACGCATAAATGGAATATTTCACACTCTTTTCTTCAATATAGATTTTGATTTGCTTGCGAACAATTTTAATAAAAAGCTATTGATGGGATATTGATTGGTTAGCTCACAGCACAGCTCGTGGGCCCACTGTGCAACAATCATTATGCGCCATGCTTTTGGGTTCATTTCAACTCATATGGTCAATAAAAACCCCATATGCTCTTGGCCCTTTGAACACGTTAGGATGCTTTTTCCACAGCGCCCTTTAAATCAAACTCTACTGTCAGGATGAGCCAGAAGAAATACTCAAATTTAGCACTGCTCCAACATCCGACTGACCATGAATCAAGATTATGCTGAAACAAAAACATGTTGGACAAATTGAAACTTTATATCAATATAATATAAAATAGAAAAAGAGTCATTATGTGTTGGCAGTGCATTATGATTTCCACCATTACTGAAACTTGAGTAGTACATAAGTAAACTGAATTTAAAGTTGGCCAGGGTTTCGAGTCTTTTCAGCTTAAATTTTTCCAGGAATTACTTTTATGCTGTAGTTTCAAAATTTGTGGCATCCCTCAAGGCTCGCTGAGTGGTTCCTTGACTTCTCTCCCATCTGTACCTTCCTTTAAGAATGTGATCTCTGCACTCCAAGATCTTATTTATCTCTATGTCAAATCTTTATTCGTGTGAACATATCTTTTAAATGTGAGAGCCACTGGAGTAACAGCAATAAAAGGCTGGAGAGGGATCAATGCTGAACGCATTAAGCCTCGGCACAGAGACTTGGCTTTAATAATCAAAAAAATTGATCCATTAAGCTCAGCCTAATTCTTTGCCAAAACGGGAGAGGTGCTCAGTTTTCAACACATGGTTATGTGAAGAATTGCAATTTTTCACTGAGACTCTGGTCTAATGACACAATATTGAAGATGAAATGGACTTACTGCATCATAGATAGATAGATAGATAGATAGATAGATAGATAGATAGATAGATAGATAGATAGATAGATAGATAGATAGATAGATAGATAGATAGATAGATAGATAGATACTGTAGTACAGTATCTGACAAAGACTGTTATAACTTTTTTCTTGAAGTGACCTAACATTTACAGAGCCCTTCTCGCATGACTTTGATCGTTCTCCACAAACACTTCAAAGGTTACCGGATGTGCCCAATACAAAGCTGTAAGTGAGAGTTCCACTTTTAACACTAGGATTTACCACAAAAGTTGAAACCTTATCCATGCCACTCTGATGAGCTGGAGCATGTGTCTATTCCACTGTGTAGGAGCAAACAGCAAAGTTTAAGAGGGCAGATGATGGGGGTGGGGGGAGGGGGGAGCAAAAAGGACATAAACAACCAAAACCCTCTGAAACCAGACCCGTGGCAAAGTCATTTGGACCTCGGTGGAGGTGCAGGTCGAGCATCACAGCGCAGAGACACTTCCTCTGCGCCGTGTCCCTGGGCTTCCGCTGCAACTCAACACCAGTGATATCGATCGGACTGCTAAGCCTTCACCAACCTGGTCAAACCCGAGTCCTTGATATTTACCCACTAAAGTATTCCCTTCTGCTAATGCTGCCAACCCACAAGACATGGAGGAAGAAAAAAAGTCAATTATATACAACGTGCTTGGTTTCCCCTCAAGGATGGAATCCACCCTTTCTAATCCGATCAATTCATGTCAGACAGGAGGCTGGATTCAGCGCTATCTCTGAAGTCCTGTAATCCAGGCTAAGTCTTCACACTGCCTGCCTCACCTCCACAAGAAAAGGGTTTGGTCCAGAGCGTGATACAGCAAATTAGCCGTAGTGTACATTCAGACACTGCAGTGGATGGGTGCCAGTGTGCTAACAGCTAAGCATAATTGGATAAGCAATTCAGCTAATTCCTATAGTCAATACTACAGTTGGCACATACAATATAGGGGGACTGGAGCTAGTTGTCACACTTTTTATTTTAATTTTACTTTTGAAATTCAATTTCTATATTAGCAGGTGTGCTGAAACATGTAAAACAATAAAATGTGTATGCCATGTGTATGTCTTTTGAAAATCAAGGCATTTTTAAGTATTTTTGAAAGTCAATTTATATAATAGGAGACATACTGAAATTAAACGATATAAATATATACATATATGTGCTATTTCATGATAACATTACCAGTAACAAGAAATATCAAACAATTGTTTTAGCCACAAAAACTGTAATTAATAAACTGTATAAATTTACAACTTCAGAAAATGTGACAACTCGCCTCAACCTGACCTGATATTTCAATTAAAATCTACCTTCAATATAAACTTGACTTTTGTCTGAATGTTTCATTATATTCACTTGTTTAAACATTAACTAAGGTGAAGATATGATGCTGTGATTCATTTGGTTGACATAATTTAGCAAAATTTAAAAAAAAAAAAATAATAATTTAAGAGGGTTTCAAACTATATATTTGAAAGGTGTTACAGTTAGCCCCAGTCTCCCATATTGTAGACTTTCAGCAAGATACATTTTGCTAAATATTTTCTTTATCTGTTTTATTTATTTATCCTTTTTCGACTTTGAGCCACTGGTGAACTATATCCAAGCAGTATATAACTTTGAAGCATTTGGCTGGTGGTGAGTCATGGGAAGGTGTCCCATTACAGACATGCAAAGGCTAACAGCCAGTGCACACGGTAAATGAGCAGGAACGAGGAGAGAGTGCTGGGACACTTTAATTTCCACTGACATATTGTGCTTCATGTACAGTTTGAATGGCTCCATAAAGAAAGTGTAATGATGGTCCAGGACCCTGGCCAAATAGCTGACATGCTTGGCTTCCCTGGTCAGCTCAGCACTGGGTTTGATCCGTCTCATTACACCAGTCATTCAAATAATGGGCAGCTATGGGAGCTCTAGTAAAGCTGCGACTAATACACATGCCAAAGTCTACATCATAGTGGTTCATTCTCGCTGTCTGCTTAGTATGCACAGGTGTTCAGGGCTGAGAAACTAAACATTTAAATCTATATGTTTAATTGATAACATATTATAATAAAATTAAATAAACGCTTATTTAAAAATTATATATAACAAAAAGTATATGAATAATTTAGCCAATTAACATTATCTAAAAACTATGTAAAAATAATAATGTTATAAATTATATTAGTAAAAAGAAACTATAATACTACAAAAAAAAATACAATATGCTTGATATAATCATTTTCTGAAATGTCCTCTAAAACGTACAAAAACTATATAAAAAAAATGCATTACAATCAAGAACATTGTAATCTGATTTTATATGAGCATATAAATCACCTATAAGTGGATCTCACGATCCACATTCGAGCAGTAATGAACTATATATTTTCAAACCGGTTCGTAAAAACAGCACTAAAGCTTGTCTACCGAGATCGGAAAAGAACAATAGCTCCTTATTCTCATTCAGATGAATGCATGGCAAGGAGAGGGAGAGGCACGATAAATCGGCCACCCCTGCTCTTGTCTCGCTTCAAAAGAATCTGTTAGAGAGAGAGGGAGAGAGAGAGGGAAAAAAAAAAGCAGGGAGCAAGACCCACACGATGTAGTTCCAGCCAATTGCATTCCAGAGAAGTGACCATGGCTGGAGATAAACAATGCACAATAGATCACGCTCCTCAAAAGGTATAAAAGAAAGGCAGATGCCGCAGGAAAAGGCAATCGCAGGAGAAAAGAAATAATCCGCGTTTCTCTAGCAATTCCAAAAAGCATAATTGTTTAAATCCTTTATTCAGGACTGCCATTAACCCTGTGCAATGTACGGCTGTAACAATCTGCATGTGAAGGGAAATAGGAACCTTTCTCTCTCTCTCTCTCTCTCTCTCTCTATGTGAGGTTGCCAGGCTCACCCTCTCCAAACCACAGCCAGAGCCAAAATCTCTTTAAATTGATCCTCACTGTCGCAAACAAAAAAGCATTTAACACTCACCCATTGTGCGGGGACTGATCTCTCAACCACTCTAGCACCCCGTCAACACAAGCCCAGATATCCTTCCACAGATATGTAAACAGCCCACTAAGATTTCTTTGTTTGGATTTGAAGCTGGGTAGGTTTGCCTTTGCTGCGCTTGCTTTTACAGCATAGAAGCAGGTGGATGACAAAACATCAATCTCTCCAGGCACAATGTGTAGCACGCACGCTTGACACTCTACACAAGCTATATACAATCACACACTCCAATACAGGGCTCTCAGCTGTAATGATGTGTGTTTGCTTAAAGGCAGCTTTACTGAATATCTGAGCATTTTTGGATTAAAACACGCTGCTGTGAGGGTTAATGAAGGGGGAATTAGACACCAAAACATCCATTCATAGACATCTGCATCCATAGCATCTGAGTAAAAAATGATAAGGGCAGGGGAAAGTTATTTTTCACTGTTTATATTTTAACCGAAGTATTAATGCAAGACGGGTGCTATAGGCTATTGGGGGAAAATAATTTTTTTAAGTGGGGTGTTGCCACAATGGAAACCTGTCAGAGAACAACTGATATGATGATATTTGTGAGATTCTGGCTACTGTATGTGTCACACTATTTAGTCCAGGGAATATTTTTCAGAGTCATTTTTGGTATAAACACACAATCTTGGATAATAATAATAATAAACAATAATAATAATAAGTAAATGAATAAATAAATAAGTAAATACATAAATAATAGCAATTAAGATTCCCAACTTTCCCAGTGAAAACAAATAAAGTTGATTTAACATGTCACTGAAACATGCCTTGAACCAGTTCTCATCAGTTCATTTTTAAATAATTTAATAAACACATACTCTTTTAAATAAAATAAAATAAGAAACTCTTCTTTAATTACAGGATAAATACATAAAAAAAACTAATCTGAAATATGTCCTGATAGCCTAACAACAAAAGCTGCAAAGGAAAACATTTTTGAAATACAAAACTATTAATGAAACAAACAGGTAAAAATTATAACGTACAATACGATTGATTTGAACAAATAATTACTACAATTTGGTTTGATAAAAACGTGTGACAACTTGCCCCTACCTGAAAATATCAATCCTGAAAAGGCTGTTCAAGCTCTTCATACATTAGTTTACTTATCTTGTTGTCTAATATATGCAAGTCTGGGTTTATTGCGTTCACTTGTTCACCCAGCGGATACAACAAAAATATGACGATACTGGAATTTTAGTTTGGAGAAGTGATAAAACAGCTTGCATTTACAACTTCTAGAATAATTACTTCTAGAATAATTGCGTAACATTGGGCGTTTTCATAAGATGTTTAGAGATTATGTTCGTGCACAGTGCTAATAAATTGCAGATAAATGTGTTTATAAAATTCTGTCAAATGAGTTCAAATAAAGTTCGGTCATTCAAACTTTAATGACGTCAGCGTCAGCGACGCTTGAGTCTTTTTCGCGGGAACTTTCGCTTTGCCTGCCTGACGTGCCTGTATATTATAACAACAGCGGAGTGAGCGGACACTGCTTCTGACAGCAGTGTTCTGCCTATAAAGCTTTAGTTTGTGTTTATATAGTTTAGTTTATTGTCTAGACATCTAAATAGGTGTTTAGCGAGCGGTTTATATTCAGTATTTTGCCTACTTATTTTTCATCATGAACTGTTTGCTGATGAGAGAAAGTCCTATGATTATTCCGCTTAATAAGGAGAAGACAGTCTATGACGGGTTCATCACAGTAATGGTAAGAAAAGTTTCACATCTCAGTTCAGTCATATTAAATTAGACAGCGTAGGTTGTCAGCTTCGTTTACACTGTGAATGTTAATGTCGTGTGGGTCGTATACCAGAAGGTGAACCTATTGTCACAAGTGTCACATTTCTCATTATTTTATTTTTGACAGGAAAAAGACTTCAGGATAAGAATATCTCTACCGCCTGATCGCCAGATGAAACAGGCAAAGTATGATTGCATTAGTATTTCTTTAAAAGTAGTTTTTCTATATGATGGTCGTCGAATGTTATGTCTGTGTATATGTTATTGCCTTTTTTATTAAGGTAGCAGAGAACATAAACTGTAATCAAAAATAAATAAATCAACGTGAAAAACATTAGATCATTTACAAGATGTAGTCATATAAAATGTCTTAATTAATAAATCTCAGGTACACTTACAAGAAAATATACTATATTGTCAGCAAGAATAATGTAAAATAATTTGTATTTTTTGATATTTTTTTTAACCGCTTTAAATTAGTTTCTATAATGTTGAGCCAGCATAAATAAGTCAATCATAAACATTATTATTTTTTATTATTTTTAATTTTAGCTGTTCTATCAAATTGAATAAAACAGTTAATTTATATATATATAGAGAGAGAGAGAGAGAGAGAGAGAGAGAGAGGACAGCTAAAATAAAAAAAATAATATATAAAATATATAAAAATTTGTAAAAAAAGATATTCTTATTATTTAATTCTTTTAATTGTCTTTGGTTGTTTTGCAGATTGCATTGTTGCTGGCAAATGAAACGGCTACTTCATGGTTATCAACATATTGTGAAGCAGGTATGCCTACAATAAATCAAAGGCAAATAGTTTGCAGCTATTTCTCATCATTCTAGAAATGCGTCTTAATTAACACATAATGTTTGGCATGGGGGAAAGGCTTTTTCCATATGCCTCTAGGGTAAGAAGATTAAATTTATTATTTACCCTGCCTAGATTTATGTGGTACCCTAACTAGTTAAAGTTCATTATTTTCTTATGAATTTAAAATTAATAAAAATTAACTCTAATGGTTATTCTCATTAGTGAAATGACAGGTGCTGGTTTTGATATTCTGTATGTAGCCTAATAGTTTAATCACAATGATTTTCTTTTAACAGAGGTTACAGCATTCAACTAATTTGATGGCTTTTATCCTGGAACTCAGGACAGTATTGGTAAATATTCTTAAAATATTGCACGATTTTTCCCCTGGGGTCGACATTACCATATTCATGTTGACAAATGTTACACATGATGTAATGTTCAGTATCATATTACCATAATAAGCACATGAGACCCGCAGATTGAATAAATGATTCTCTTTACAAACTTGTCTATTATCAGGAAGCAGCGTTGAAGAGCCAAGCAGGATGTCAATCCTTCTCACCACCTCAGTATTATTCCCAGCTGATAACAGAAATGGAAATCTTAGGATGGGATAAGTATGATGTTCCTAGTGGCCTAGTGTTTCCCTCGGCTCACATTGCATTGTGTTCTCTTATAATGACATATAGCACAAATCCTTTGCATTACTGTAAACATGTTGGACATTAGAAACTTACTATAGTTTAATGAAAACAGTGTGTCAGATTTCTTGCTTCGTAATAGAAGAGGCTAATGTGGTGTCTGTCACCCAGGTATCAAGTTGTGATTTCACTAGGCTTCTCATTTTCCACTTTCTATTAATGTCCAAAGATATAATTATGATATTAGCAAAGGCAAATTGGTCTAATTGGAGACCCACTCTCAAGTTTAATGGGGAAATGTAGACTGAAAAGTTAGACTGGAAATAAGGTGCATGTTTCAGACCTGAATTGCGGTCAGAAGTATTATACACCAGCGCTATCTGTAAATGCACTTGAGATTAATTAAGATCCTTAATTCGTGTCTCTGTTAATAGCCTCAAGTCTGGCACCGTTGCAGACCCTGATTGGTTTAGGAAGGGGGAAGTGCCGCAGAACCTGGTCATTTTAATGAGTTTTAGTTGCCTTGAAGAAGCCACATTTACTGTTAATTACTGTATAGATGGGGTCAAGTCTGTTCTCCCCTCTTATCCCCAGAATAGTTCAAAAGAGTCAGATATTTAGAAAATTACAAAACATCAGTCTCTGGCTGCAGTGTAAGTGCGCTATTTGGTGTATCACAGCAAAGCATTAGGTCATAAGAAAATGAAACTTGAATATTTTGACTTTGATCCCATTGTGCTCCCATTTTACTGTGAGATATTGCATTTGGTCTGACATCGTCATCTGAAACCGTTGAAGAACTGAAAGAGTTTTTTTAGACAATTGGTGCATGGGAGCCATGGTGAGAGGTTGTCACACCTTGCACATGTATGAGAGAGAAGCATGGGGCCCCTCGCTGTGGTCTTTTAACACCCCGCCAAGATAATGACACCCGAGCAGGTTTCCTATTGGCTGGTCTTCTCACCATCTCACTCTAGCCAGCAGTTATATCTTAAAACCCATGATCCCTGGTGGCACCTGTGAGAATGGAATAACTGTACTATTTTCAGCAGCTGGCTTTTTGCATATCTGGAAAGTTGTGATGAGAAGTATGCGCAAAAGTGGCCTTGACGGTATTACGGTTTGTGTTTTCCCTATCTAGCTCTTCCGATTTTTATTTTAAATTTTTTTTTTTTTTTTTTTTGTACAGCTTTACACTTTCATCTATGGCCTGTTTGTATGCAAACATGCCAAATGTTCCTTCGCCATTTATGAGGGGAGCTGATTTTCTAGTTGCAAATGTAATGCTCTCATCAATCCTCCCAGCAAGACATCGAGCCGTCAAGCTGTTTCAATCAACTGAGGTGAACGCCAGCAAGGCCTGATACTGTGGCGGGAGATTCTTGTAGAATGCAGAGTGGCTGAATGAGGTTCCAGCTCAGAAAAGAGATCTCAATTTTGAAGAAATGAATGATTGGTGTGATTTTGTGCCAAAAGCTCATGTAATTGAATGTGATGCAAAAGATTTGTCCTGTTGCTCCATGGCTTGGGAGAGAAAAACACTGAGCATTAAGGACATTTTGAACATTGCAGAAAACAGAAAATCGGAAAGATTATTTGTAGGTGGATCCGTCAAAATGTTTGCAAAATATATCTTGTAAAAATAGATTGCTGCTATTAGGGTAATCCACACTGCATTATGGTAAACGTTTGTTTTATATATATATATATATATATATCTTTATTATTTTTTTTTTAAATTATTTTTAAGGGGTCATCGGATGCCCATTTTCCACAAGTTAATATGACTCTTTAGGGTGAAAAGTCTAACATACTTTGGTTAAAATTTCTCAATAGTAGTGTAAAACAACCTTTCTACCCTGTCAAGATCTGCTTAGTTTTCAGCAAGCTGTTTCAGCGCATGTTCCTTTAAATGCTAATGAGTCACTAGTGAGTTATTAAAAAAAATAAAAAAAATGTATATTAAGGTACATAGTAGTTTACTTTCCACAGTAATAGCAGAGGAGAGTGTAAGCCAAAGGAAAGTGTAGAAGTTCTTCTCCCAGAGTTTTTATGTGGATCTAAGTGCTTAGGGACAGAATGTTGATATGTGATCCTGCAGTTTTTGCCAATGGGAACACTCAGAGCAAAGTGTGCATGTATGGACTAACCACGATATGCTGTTACACGACTCGTAAATAAGCTGCTGAAATACAAGTGTGTCATGTGAAGTGCTGGAAATTTAGCAATAAATCAGCTGTGGTCGCTGTAGTCGATTCAAGACTTTCAGCACTCTTTGCTGGGAGAAAGGATTGTGTAGATATTAGGCACTTCTCTAAATGAAGAAATCAACCGAAATCTGTTTTCCCCCCGAACCAAAAGATCTTGTCTGATTTGAGTTAGGACCAAAATATACATCCTTCAACGAATCAGCAGTTATGTTTTTACTTTTTACAGAAAAGATGCTCTGAAAGTGGTCACTGTTGACCAGTCTGATGTGTGTATACTGTATGTGCTCTTATGTGTGGTGCTGTCCATCTGTTTTGGCAGGCTGCTCTTCATTGATGCAGAGTTCCGCATGCTAAAGCTGAAGGCAGATGACTCTGCAGGTCGTCAACACGCCATTACAGTCAAGCTCAAGTCCAAGGTCAAACCAGGGGTCAAGCCCTATTTTATTTTATTATTTTATGATGTTTTATTTTATGATCAGTTTTTGCATGGTCCTTTTTAAGGGTTGGATTATTTACATTTAGTAAAAACTAGGTTTTGTCAATTAAGCAAAATAATTTACCATCATTATTTATTTATCTCTTAGGATTACCAAGGTGAAATTAATATGAACCATTGTTACAATTTAGTGTAACCATTTTAGTGTAATACAATTTTAACTATAATTCATTCTTGTAATAGCAAAGCTGAATTACTCCAATCTTCAGTGTCACATGATCCTTCAGATATCAATTGTTGCTCAAGAAACATTTATTATTATTATCATCAATGTTAGAAACAGTTGTGTGGCTTGATATTTTTTGTATAAAGAATATGTAAAAGTTACAAATATAACATTTATTAGGAAAGACTACAATTTTCTTTAAAAAGGCTATTACTGAGCATAAATGTGTAAAATGATATATATATATTACATTTTTGTCCGTTTTCTAAATGTGACAATTTTCCTTTTATATCAAAGTTCACACAAAAAATAATTTAATTAGCAAATTTCAGATTTTTGTGGGTCACAGATGTCTGGATCACACAGCTTTCTGTATCTAGATTCTCAGACTGAGCTGGACTGCAAAAGGAGCAGAACTTTGGTTTAGGTATCTAACTTTAAGCAGGTGGCACTAATGCGCTGTGACTGTAAGATTATGTTGCGAGATGGAGCCGTGAGATTGTGGCAGGGCCTGAAGGAGAGGCCAGAGAGTGTGTGGGGATGCGGTGGCACAGATAAGACCATGAGTGATCCTCATAAGGTGATTACAGGGGCCACAGAAGAAGCAGAAAATTGTGGCATGTGAGTGGTTTAGTCTGAGAGTCAGGCGGTGTGAGTGAGCTCTGCCTGGCATTGGAAGTGATGACATGGTATAGATGCCAGTGGCTCCTTGTGGACACTCCACGGTGTCCTGATGAGATTCAGCAGGGCATGAGAAGCCCCCTGTGCCCACCTGCCCACCATCCTGCTGGGTGCTAAAAATAGCCATGATCTACCCACCTCACTTCTGCTCATCTTCCTGGAGCTGGGCACCTCTCACAAGGCCCTCCGTCACCCAGAAGCAGCTTACTCAACAAAGTCAAGTAAAGTAAAGGCATCCCTGCTACTGGTGGAAATTTGGGTTGTGGGGTCATACACAGAGTTGTAGTATTGGTTGTAGCATGAAACATATGTAAGATAATTTTGAGATTAAAGAGGTTGATTAAGAAAGGCCTTCAGTTCTCCCAGTGTTTCAGCATGGAGAGTATTTCAAAATAAACATATTCATATTTTTTACTGTAATTGAATTCATTTATGATTAGATTTTATATTAAAGTTGTATATAATATGCACTATTGTTCAGTATTCATACCATTATTATTACCCTCTTAAGTCTCTTATGCTCATTAAGGCTTATCAAAATAAAGTAAGAATGATAGTATAGCAATCAATAATGTTTTTTTTTTTTTTTTTTTTTTTTTTTTTTTAGTTTGAATAAATTTGAAAAAGTTATTTCTTCCTGTGATGGCAAAGCTACATTTCCAGCAGCCAATACTCCAGTCGTTAGTATCACATGATCCTTCAGAAATCATTCTGATATACCGATTTGGTGCTCAGGAAACATTTCTTATTATCAATGTTAAAAACAGCTGTGCTGTGCAATAATCTTGTGGAAACCTTGACTTTTTTCAGGAGCATTTGATGAATAGAAAGCTCAAAAGTACAGGAATAATTTAAAATGAAGATATTTTGTAATATTAGAATTTACGGTCACTTCTTAAAAACAAAAATGTCCTTACCAGGTAGCTTACTGTTTTAAACCTTGATCATATACCCCCCCCTCTCTTTTTAGTATCCAACTGAGGCCCCTGAGTTTTCTGCAGATCTTCCTGTTCCATTGGTCATCACATGGAACTCTCAGGTAAATAGTTGTGAAATTACTTAACCTTTTTGAATACCATTATTTTATTTTATTTTTATTTTTTTTATGGGAAAGTTGATTTGGCTTTTTATCATATTACCAAAATTAATATTAAGAATTTAAACATAACTTTTTTTTTTTTTTTTTTAAGTACAATGTTTTTAATTAATAAAGTTTTTTGGCATTTTAAAGTGTGTTTTTCTTGATAAAAGGTGTTCCTTTCCATCGCCACTTTGATGTTGCTTCCATAAAAAAACAATAACTTGCTCACAAAGGCTCAAACTGTGCCAAATAAACCGACAGGACGGCGATCTGGAAAGCTACATATGTTAGCGGCCTCTAATGAGCCTCGACGAGTTTCCTCTTACGTTTAACAATTAAAAGTGAGAACGGAGACCCATTTTTCACTGTCGTTTTCTTTTTATCATCGTCCTCGGTTTTCTCCGCCTCCCCTGAAAAACAGGCTCCTCTTCAGTCATACGTTTGCTCCAATTACTTTGAGGTGGATGAAAGCGAATTGGCATATTGCACAGCAGTGGTGTGAGTTAGGGAGGGTTGTGCGTTGTGTTGGGTGAGGGATGGCAGTGGAACATGGCTCTCTGACAGAGAAGACCAGCTCAGCACACAGCAGCCTTCTGTCGGCTGAAGTCCTGCTGCGCTGCTGATGTCTTGATGCATCTCCTCTGTTCAGGGAAGAGAAAGGCCTGTCTGCCTGCTTCTCACGTACATTTAAATGAGTAATGATTACCTGCGCTCAACTGACTGTGTGTGTGAGAGAGAGTGTCAGTGAGTTTGTGAGTAATGTAGAATATGGATCAGGAGATTTGGCGGGGTGTGCTCTTTGTTTGGTGGCAGACACAGTGGTGCAGGTGTGTCTCAGCGGGATTTACACTCAACCAGCCACCCGGTCTGACTCTTGGAGTGCACAAAGAGAAACAATGCTCACTGCATGAATTTTAACCCCTCTGCCTATTTAAAAAAAACTTAATACAATACCGATAAAAAGTTTGGGGTTGGTAAGATCTTTTAATGGTTTGAATAAAGTCCTATATGTTCACTAGGATGGATTTACTTGATTTATTGAATTAAAAATATATATTTTGTGAAATATTACAATTTTAAATAATTGTTTCTGATTTAATATAAATTAAATGCCTTTACTGTCATTATATATTATGTACAGCATTATATGTATGATACACACACATACACACACAATGCCCTGAAAAGGTTTTTGCCCCCTTCCCATTTTTTTAATTTTTTATTTTGCATATTTGTCAATGTAAACACACTTAAATCTTCAAAAAAAAAAAACAATATATCACAAAGATAATGCAAGTAAATACAAATGCAGTTTTATTAAGGGAAAAAAGCTGTCCAAACCTGCCTGGCACTACGAGAAAAAGTAATTGTCCCCTAAATTTAATAACTGGTTGTGCACCAACAACTGCAATCAAGTGTTTGTGGTGACACGTAATGAGTCTTTCACATCACTGTGGAGGAAATTTGGCCCACTTTTCTTTGCATAATTGTTTTAATTCAGCCACACTGGAGGGTTTTCGAGCATGAATGGACTGTTTAAGGTCATGCCACAGCCTCTCAATCAGATTTAAGTCTGGACTTTGACTTGGCCACTCCAAAACCTTCATTTTGTTTTTCTTGAGCCATTCAGAGGTGGACTTGCTGGTGTGTTTGGAATCATTGTCCTGCTGCATAACCCAAGTGCGCTTGAGCTTGCGGTAAAAAAACTGACGGCTGGACATTCTCCTTCAGGATTTTCTGATAGAGTGCAGCATTCATGGTTCCAATTCAATTATGGCAAGTCGTCCTGTTCCTGAAGCTGCAAAGCAGACCCAGACCATCACACTACCACCAACATGCTTGACTGTTGGTATGATGTTTTTTTAATGAAATCCTGTGTTGGTTTTAAAACCAGATGTAATGGGACACACACTTTCCAGAAAGTTCAACTTTTGATGCATCGGTCCACAGAATATTTACCCAAATGTCTTGGGGATAATTTGGCATATGTGAAATAAGGCTTTATGTTCTTTTTGGTCAGCAATGGCTTTTTCCTCGGAACTCTCACGTGGAAGCTGTTTTTGCCCAGTCTCTTTCTTATTGTTGAATCATAAACGCTGACCTTGATTGAGGTGAGTGAGGCCTGCCGTTCTTTAGATGTTGTTCTTGGTTCTTTTATGACCTCCTGGATGAGTCGACGTTGCGCTCTTGAAGTAATTTTGGTAGACTGGCCACTCCTGGGAACGTTCACTACTGTTTCAGGTTTTCTCCATTTGTGGATAATGGCTCTGACCGTGGTTCACTGGAGTCCCAAAGCCTTAGAAATGGCTTTATAGCCCTTCCCAGACTTAAACATGGCAACTATTTTGTTTCTCATTTGTTCTTGAATTTCTTTAGATATGTTGCTCTTTAAGCTTGCTTCACTTTGTCAGACAGGTTCAATTTAAGTGATTTCTCCATTCAAGAGGTCTGGCAGTAATCAGGCCTGGGTGTGGCTAGTGAAATTTCTTTCTAAAAGCTTTCTAAAATAATGTGATTAATCACAGTTCTTTCGTGATGTTAAAAGGAGGGGGCAATTCATTTTTCAGGTAGGATCAGGTAGGATTGGACAGCTTTTTGTCCCTTAATAAATCAAATCATTATTTTAAAAACTGCATAATATATAATTATTATATATATATATATATATATATATATATATATATATATATATATATATATATATATATATATATATATATTAGGGCCGGGACCCGATTAAAAAGAGGCAGATAAATTATCGCAGATAAATATTTGATCTGAGAACATTGAGAAGTAATTTTTTTCACATGGATTTATAGTATACCATTGAATAATGACTGAATACATAAGCTTAACCAACAAAATATTGTTTATTTTTGTTCAACCAAGTCTAGCAGACCAGTGCAATTTTTGCCATGAAGTGTAGCAATAGCATATTTAGAAACAATTTAGAAATAGTACATTTCAGAAATTCAGGAAGCTTATAGGTGCTGGAACCTTCTGTAAAGTGTTTTTTAAGTAAAACACAATACTGTCAATTACATTCAGAACATTGGTAACACTGTTAGAAAACATCTCTCTGTTGCTTCAGAGGCCATAACATACTAAGTCCAACTCTCAACAACCTTGGCCCAAACACTAAAGAGTTCAACATAAACTGTTGCACCAACAAAATAATACATAGTTCAACATAAAGTGTAAAGTCCACGCTAGCTGCTATATGTTTTGCGTTGAGGTGATACTTGAGACTCGATGTGCTGCTGCGGTGATATGCGAACGCTAGTTGGTGCTCCAGTATAATCGGTCCGCGGAAACGCATCCAGTGAGAAACGTTCCGCGGTGCAAAAATACGTTATTAAAAATGCGGGAATTTTTTTCCTGTAATTAATTAATCGTAATTAACGCGTTATTTTTTGTGTAATTAATTAATCTCAATTAACGCGTTAAAGTCCCGGCCCTAATATATATATATATATATATATATATATATATATATATATATATATATATATATATATATATATATAATTATTGAATGTATTGACAGCTCTCACTTAATGCTGTTCATTTGCTGTCAAGATATCCATTTATTAGTTATACAGAGAGATTAAAAAGCTAAAATTGTGTTATTGATACAGCCGTCTACAGTGATCATAAATGATTACCATACTCATGTACTTTTATGTTTATGATTTTTATAAAGTCACTGATGTCATGTATGACCCTTCTCCACTATGTAGTGTGTTTTATACAGTATAATAACAATTTGTTTAGCCCAGCATTGCTTTATTACATGGTGGGTCTTTAACAATCACAATTCTATGAGCATTAAGGGATACATATTTCTCTGTGTGGAATTATTGATTTATTTACTTGACACTTGTTCACTAAATGACTGAAAATGCACCATTGAACATTATGAGGAGGGACCTAATTGGTAGAGTTAACAGAACAGTAAGCATGCTGTCACCTCAATGGGTATTATTCATTGTGCCGTTCCACATTTTGGGCACATTTCCAAGAGAAATTCAATTATGAGGCCTGCACCATATATTTAAATAAAAGCATAACTATAATCACACAACCGGCATTAATTGGGAAATAATTGCTGCGTCTTTGCACCTGTGCAATGCTAAATTGGGTGTGCTGTATTGGCACAATGACCCATCAGATTTGTTTTATGCTCCCCTTCCTATATCAAAACGTCCCCTCCCATGTGGTGTCAGGAAAAAGCTCATTCACATTAATATGTTCAAGTCTTAAGAAACACTGTATTTATTCAGATTACTATGCTGTTTGTTGATTTTCCTGTCTGCATATCCCTTGCCTTAGTGCTACTGTCTAAAAAAAAAAAAAAATAGAAGTCTTTTGATTTGTTTTGTTATGTTCAATTACCAGCCCTGGCTGCTCCATTCAGCTCTGATTCTGTGCTCTTCAATTTAACATGTATGGAAATGTATCAGAGAATCAGGCACATAATCAACATCAGCACACACAAATTATGTGACAAAAGAAAAACACATGAGATCTCATCCTCTAAATACAGCCAGTCCTGTCCCTCTTAAATCAGCTGAGATTGGCTGTATTATGTTGTCGAGATATTACAATGCTTTAAAATTACTGTTGACAAATGTGATTTAACATCTCACAATCTAAAATCAATCTAGTTTTCCCTTGGATCACAGCAAAAATACACAGACCACTTAAAATACTCTGTCTATGTGGGTATATAGACCTGTTTTAGACATGTTTTTCTCTCTCTGTAAATAGTGTTTGTGCGTGTGTATATATGTCTCTTAGTAGAATTAAATAATATTAATCTCATAATTCTCATTTCCATCCAGTCCAGCAGAATGAAATATGACTAATTTCAAATTCTATGTTGTTGTTGTAATTTTATTTATTTTACACAAATGAACAGCCCTAAAAATACATTTGTAAAATAAAATAATAATAATAAATAGATAAATAAAATAAAACGCGTAACAATTTCAATTTATCTTTTCAGTTTCGAAGTTTACTTTCCGCAGTATACAGTATCTGGACTGCTTATAATATATGTGCAGTTAGGGTGGCATCATTTTAGATATTCAAAAGTGTAATAACACACAAAGTTCATTGCAGCTGCTGCCTTTTTTCGATACTATATAAGCCTTATCATATTTATCATCACTAAAAATAAAGCAGTGGTCATGGCTTTGAGCAGAGGGGATCTGGTGTCCAGACTAAAGCGTTCTGATTTTGGGCTGAGATTAAAGACTTGAATTGGCAGCCGGGTGGAAAGCGAGGAGCGTGGGTCTGAGGTCACGGCGGTGTGGGCGACCTGTGCTCCCTCACTCTGACAGCATGGAGTGAAACGGGGCCAGAGCCCATCAGCTGTCAATCATCAGCTGTGATTTATGAGCGGCCATACTCAAACCATTAGCTCTGCCTCGCCACTGGACAGATCCAAGGGAAACAGAGGCCTACTGTGTTTGTGTATGTTAGAATTAAAGGAAGCCGTTATGCTGAACTGTAGATGGGTCGACTGTGGTTCTTCGTGATCAAACGCTATTGCTGAATTTCTCTTGTTTGCTGATGTATGAGTTTTGGTCTTTTCCTGTTCAGTCACATTTTATATTTGATTTGTTCTTGGTTGGTGCTTTAATCAATGGTTTGTTGACAGGTAGTTGATGAAGACTTGGCAAGACTTCAGTGGGAATGTTTCTTTTTTTCATTTTCCTCCCCGAGTGTTGATGGCAGAGGGCTGAAGAGTTTGTATAAAGCAGTGATATGAAACCAGACATGTGGACAGTATCAACATCTTCCATATGCAGAAGCGTTCAGGAGTTATTAAAGACAGCCTAGCCAATGTCAGACTGGGGGAAGAAAAAAAAACCTGTTGTTCCAGCAGATCAAGAGTTGCACAAAAATTTAAAAGGATACTATTTCTAGCTTCTAGGCACTTCTGAGAGTCGGAAAAACGTTTAAGAGTACAACTGCGGACTGAGAGGCTTCATGTCCATTCAGACTGAAATGTTTGAGCCAGTTAGAGTTTAAATATGATGCCAAAAATAGCATTGATCAGTTGCATGATTATGGTTTAGTGGCATAAAGTGTTTCAGATACTGTGGCAGAAATCATGTATTCATGTCTTAATTAGTACAATCATTCCACTCCTTCCAGGTTTTGTTTTGGACTGTTTAACCAATAGTATTTCGACACCATTAGGCAAAAGGTTCAGTTGTTTGCTCAAATTTGCACATTAACCAACAGCTGCGTGATTTGAAAGTGACTTCTGTGTGAGATGTCATTCATACGAATTCATACACTATTGTCAACGAAATTGTATAAAGAACAAGAAATGTTTCATTACACAGTGTGGTCCACAAAAAAAAAAAAAGTTAGGTGTGGAATGAAATGAGGGTGAGTAAATAATGAATTAAAAAATGAAATTTTGTCAAAGTGCTGTCAAAAGATTGTTCAGATTAATCGCGATCAAAATTGTATGTGTGTACTGTGTATATTTATTATTTATATATAAATACACACAGTATAAATGTTGAAAATATTTAATATACAACATAACATCTATATCATATAATATATATATATATATACACACACACACACACAGATATATATATATATATATATATATATATATATATATATATATATATATATACACACACATACAATGTGTGAATTTATATACACATAACAAGTGTGTGTGTGTGTTTATTTATATATACATAACAAATATACACAGTACACACACATACTGTGTACTATGTAAACAAAAACTTGAATTTTGGATGCAATTAATCGCGTTTCATTATTTGACAGCACTAAAAATCTAATAAACTTTTTGGGGAAACTGCCGCTTAGGGACAAACATAAGTCAAATACCAATTCTCAGGCAGGAAAAATACATTTGAGATTAATTTATTGCCCTTTGTTTTACACCCAGAGCACCTTGGCCAGTGTCCACAGTCAGTTCCTGTTAAATGTGGAGGCTCTGTCCGAGTTCTGGTCGGTGCTGGATGAGATAGATGAGCAGACGTGGGTATTGGAACCA